>NC_064859.1:54374919-54457457 GCF_024139225.1 Suncus etruscus | reverse complement strand
CTTTCACTGAGTTTGATAGGAAGCAACAGTTTGCTGAGACAGTACATTTGGGGTGAAGGTGATCTGCATGTGCTGCTTCTGGTGTTGGTACAACTGGTGCATCTTTTCTGTAACCAAGTGGGTATGGAACCTAAACTAAGTGTATCGCAGTCATCACAAAAACATACACAGCAAAGAAGAGAAAAGGGGGAATTGATATTGTGTCTTTAACCAAGAAAAGTCTGAGATTTAACATCCAAAGTATTTGAAGTTGCTGCAAAAGAAAGTGACCAGTAGATGGCAGAAAAAGACTTAAAAAAAATAAAACTCCATTCTAAATCCTTTTTAATTTATTTTTAATTTATTCCTTTTTAATTCTGAGAAGGGTGAATTTGTCTTGTTATCTAGAAAACTGAGGCTTGTCTATGAAGTTATGGGAACACAAGAAGGAACTGCCCTTGTGCTGAGTGTATGCAAACCTCTCTCTGTACTTAGTGTCTGCCAGTGGCTGTGCCTTCCCATCCAACATGGCTGAGTCCCCAAGCCTCCACTCAATTTCCATTCTGAGCACAAACAGCTTTAGTGTAACTTGGAATCATGGCTTTTCTGGTTCTGCGATGGAAAGAGGAATGAGCCTTTACTTCATCATAGTTGCATAAAGCTTGTGAAGTTCTTGAAGGGGAGAGTTGTAGCCTATTTGGTTTTATTTCTCAAACCAGAACAATCAAAAAGTGCTATTGGCCTTTAACTGCTGAATTACTACAATTGGATTCCATACTCATGAGTAAAGAACTCAAGATAAGTTTTGTTCTCATAATAAATAACTCAGTTGTGGTCATCTCAAATTGATCATAGCATCTGCTATATGTGTGTGTTACCAAGTCATAGTCGTAGTTAAATAAATTTCTTCTAAATTCCAGCTAACTTTAACTTATTTCTTCTCTAATATTTGAATAGTTTACTAAGGAGATGAAGTATTTCTTGTGGTGGAGTTGGTTGTTTTACAGATCGGCCTGGTGATGACAGCATATTTCAATTATCTGTTTTGCAGACCTGGGACAGGCATCTGAAATCTTTTCAGCTGCTGTATCCAAAGATGCGACTAGATGGCAGAGAGACACAACTGATGAGAGATCCTGGATCCTAGAAGCACTGGTACAGAAACAGAATGAGTGTCCATTATAAATAGGGATAGGGTCCAGTAGGTGTGATGGAGAAAGTCTGTAAGTAGCTCTCAGTGGTTTAAGATTTGGGAAAAAAATGCTCTCAGCAGTGTGAATGAAAATTCAATCCTATCTGTCTGCCAAGACATTATTAGATTTACCTATAAAAACTTATTTATGAGGAGACCTAGTTTCATTAAGAAGTATACAGTGACAATAGACCATCACTAAGGGTAAAATGAGGCCAAATACAGAAGTGCAGATATCATCCTCTGTTGCATTTTCTTGGTCCCCCATAACCCAGATGTACCAATCAGAACCTTAGTTAAACTGGTCTTTGCATCTGCCAGAATGCACTTCAGCCACATATCTAGTGCCCTGGACTCTACAAGTCAGAGCCTTCAAAGCCTGTTATGATTTCAATGTGGTTGACACTGATATATGCATATGTAAATGTATATATGTATATATACTTATATATATATATTTAATTCACAGTTTTCTGGTTCTATTGAAAAGTGACAACTCCCTATAGACACACTAAAAGAAACTGGGTCTCAGAACTCACAATGCTCCTACTCCAGAATCTCAGTTCTAGTACCAATTGAGAAGTGGATGTGGGTGGGTCAAGGGAAGGTGCCCGTGATCTAGAATGAGATGACACCTTTGCAGTACATGTGCAGCTGTCACACTCTCACTTGATCAGCAGCACAATTTCTCTAGCAAGACTTAGAGGACAAATTAACACAAGCCTATATTTGAGATTAGTCTCTACATTCTTTTTCCAAATTAGCATTGTGAGTTCTGATACCCACTTTCTCTTAGAGTATCTAAAGGGAGTTGTCATAACTGTCCAATAGTGACAGAAAACTGTGAATTAAATATATATACATACATATATATTGCAATGTCAACCACATTGACATCAAAACAAGCTTTGAAGAGAATCAGTAAGTATTGGAGCCTATTGCCCTGATGATGTGACAAGTTTTCTAATTAGTCAAATATAGTAAAAAGATTAAAAAAATTTTTCAAATCAAATTAACAAAATCTGCTTATCAATGTAAAGTAATATTTGAAGTATCCAAATGGTCATATGTGGGACTAATTACACTCAAGCAAAATGTTCTCATCATTGAAAATATTCTAGAAGCCACTGGAAAATATGTTCATCATGTCTCAGGTTGTGAGTTTGATTTGTGACACTCTTGTAAAATGAATTTGATTATTCAAACACAAAAAATATCTTTGGTGGGAGAACAAGGAGGCCATTATTATACCAGTTGATCAGACTAGTTGGTCTATTGAGGCAAGAACCTGAGATTTTAGACAAAGCTCAGGGGCTCAAGAGCCTATTTTCATAGAACATTACTGCAAAACTATCACTGGTTTGCTTCAGCCCAAACTGATACTTCTGTATGAGCACAATCTTCACCCCACACTAACTCCAACATTCACAGGGGCATTCTAAACCCCATAGAGGCGTCTTCTACTATTTATGAATATAATCACTTTTAAGGTTGTTATCATGTCCTTTCCTGAAATCTCAACAACCATTCTCCTGAGAACCTTGTCCTTCATCTGTTCTCTGAGAGGTTTAATCTCTTCAGAATAGCAAGAGATGACTGACTGAGGAATGCACAAGTTAACGCACACAGGATATTCCATGAGGAACTGGTCTCCATGGGCTGTCTCCTTATCCCATGTGTACACATTGGATATGTCAGGTCAGGGAAGAGAAGGAAATCATAAAGAGAGTTCAAGAAGACCAAGGATCTTTTCAGTCAGTGTAATGACAGAGCTGAAAAGGGAACAAGCCTCTGTAGATGTGGAGGAATCTAACATTAGGGATGAGGCAGAAGAAGAGAAGAGTATCTCTGTAGACTATTAACATAGTGTCTTAATGTGTCTTTCTCTGGGCAGAGAAAACAGGAAGCAGTGTCTTTGCTCACTGAGCCACCAGAAGCCAAATTCCCTTGAGTACCTACACTGGTGCACACTTGTGTCCCCTGGGATGAGCATGTTCTCTGGGGACAAACATCTGTTTTCCCAGAAAAACCTGAACTCTCAACATCCCTCAGCTGTGCTGTTCCCCAGCAAACCCTCTACCCTCTGTCTGTCCAGTAGGCCCAGCCCCTCTCATTTGCAAGTCTCACAGCTCCCTGTGCAGGACACTCAAATACACTGGTTCCCCCTGTGCAGGCTCAGTCCCAGTCGCACACACAGAGGACATGAGGGCACCAGTGCAGCTCCTCAGCTTTCTGATGCTCTGGCTTCCAGGTGAGAAGGGAAACCAGGACTCACTGAGCTTAGTGCTCCCTGGGCTTCAGAGAAGGAACTGAAGTGTGATGAATGATGCTAATGAATGTTTCTATTTACTCTCTCAGGTGCCAGGGGTGACATCCAGATGACCCAGTCTCCTCCATCCATGCCTGCATCTCTGGGAGAGAAAGTCGCCATCACCTGCAAGGCCAGTCAGGACATTAGAAAGTTCTTAGCCTGGTATCAGCAGAAACCAGGGGAAGCTCCCAGGCCTCTGATCTATTATACATCAAACTTGCAATCCGGGGTCCCTTCCCGATTTAGTGGCAGTGGATCTAACAGAGATTACACTCTCACCATCAGCAGCCTGGAGTCTGATGATGCAGCCACTTATTACTGTCTACAGTATGATAATACCCCTCCCACAGTGATACAGGCCATGACATAAACCCCAGGGATGAGCTGTGTGAAGCTGGGCAGCCACAGCTGCTCCTCCTGGTGCCTCCACCTGCTGAGAGAGTGTCACATGCAGCTTCACTGTAATGTAGTAGAAGGATTATGAAGAAATAACACTTTAGCCTCTACTTTAAAGATGAGAATTCTGGTAAGAAGCTTTCCATGAGAAAAAAGAGAGACAGAGAGAGATAAAGAGAGAGAGAAGTGAATTAAAGTGAAGTGAAGTGAGATATGTCCCTAATTCTGTATAAGGAACCCTAGCTTAGAGCCCATTGCTAAGGGAGGACACTGGGCTCAAAAAGCCTGTACCCACAATTGCCATGAGTTGCTTAGGGGATATTGATAAAGGTTGCAGCATATACTGATATTGTTATATCTATATTAATTGATATATTAACATTGATAAAGGATCAGGCCTCTCTTCTTTGAGACATCATTTACTAGCATGCTAAGGACATCTCTTTGAGTTCTTCTAAAGACCACCAAGATTTCTATAAATCACAACAGTTTCCTAGTTACCAAGTAAATATGGTGAATCCTAGTTATTTCGGGCCTTCCTAATCAGTATAGGAATGCTATAGGAGATAAGAATGTGAAAATGAAGACTCAAAGCACCCATCCCTGAGCCATGTGCACTTGGTTTTAAATATAATCTTTTTATTAAAAAAAAAAACAATCACCAAATTAGGCATGTAATAAACAGCCACACAAAAGACCTCCTGGAAAGGAACTGGGCATTCAAGCCACAAAGCAGATTCAATAAATTTAGGAGACTTTGGGAAATTATGGTATTGTTAAATCCTAGACCAAAAATAAATAATGTCTCTGGTAAAGATCAATAAGTATTGTAATCATTGTATTAATGAGGGTGTCAATGAATTCTATAGAATGTCTTAATGTTCATCTATACCTCACAGAAGCCACATGTTTTCCTGCTATGTAAACTATTGATCACCCCTTCTTCCTTGCTAACTCAGAATGACTTGCTAAAGTAAATGTATAAAAACCCCGCTCTTTGAGTGAATAAACAGGCTAGATCCAAACTTCTCTCCCGGTGTGTGGTCTAGTCACAATTTGCCAACTCCAGTGCCCACTCTCCTCGAAGACCCCACTGATGTTTCTGTGTCTAGCTGCTCCTGCCCAGTCCCCAGAGGCCCGTGACATCTGGCACCCAACATGCATTGCGGAAATGAAGTAAAATGCCTGCAGGAGAGACAGGTGAGGGAGGATGCATGGGAGAGAATAGGGCATCAGGGAGGGTGAGAGAGAAATTGTTGACTTTGGTGGAATGAAACACGCACTAGTGAAGGTCGCTATACATTGTCTGACTGTAACTCAATTGTAAACAATTTTATCTATGGGAATAATTATAGTATGAATAACCTTGAATCCATGGTGTTTAAATTAAAAAAATGTTAAAGGAGAAAAATTTCTTCCTTCCTTCTTTTCTTCCTTCTTTGCTTCCTTACTTCCTCCCATCCTTTCTTTCCTCTTTCCTCAATTCTATAATTCTATATTTACTTTATTATTTTTTTCGTTCCTTCATGTTTGTATTATGGTCAGACCTGTGGTGCTTAGGGGCTACTCTTGCCTTGACACTTAGAGGTAGCTTTGGGCAGTTCTTAGTGAAGCATATGGAGGCAGAGATACAACTCAACCCTCTTCTGTATGCAAGAAAACAAAACCATTATATTGCCTGAGGAATATTATATGTTTAATGTGATTTCATCATTTATAGATACATTTAAATTCAATTTACCTTTTTAAAGGACATGTGTTGTGTATGTAAACATTTTATGGGATTATTATGTTACTGACCCTAGACTGATTGGTGATTGTGCCCTACTCTAGGGTGTGACCTGGCATTCTGCGTGGTATCTGATTCTGCTCCCACCATTGGGTGGTACCTGATTCTGGGGGATAAAAACAAGGGTCTGTGGAAGGCAAGGGACTTTTTAGCTGGAACAGATGCTGAGGCTTTGGACTTCAGTCTTGTCTACCAAATAAAGCTAATATTTCCACAAGCCTGACTGTCTGCGAGCTGTTTACCCACCACTTCTCCTCAGAACCGTCGGCTGAACAGGGTGGCAGATGTGACTCAGGTCATAGCAAAACCAATCCTAGCAGTGCGGGGTCCTGAAGCCCCCCAGGGGGGCCTGGCCAGCAGGAATTAGCTGGGAAGGCTCCTGGACGACCGCACCTTTATTTAGCTGAGTTGAAGCACGACCACACCTGTAAAAAATCTGAGAGAGGTTAATAGTAATGACCCAAGGCAATGTCTCACTGCTCAAAGGCGTTTATTGAGGTCCAGCACCTCTTTATATAGGGAAGGTGAAGGAGGCAGGCAAAAGGCAATGTCAATCATTCTTTTGGCATGAAAATTACTTCATTATTCCAAATAAGGCAAGTGGGCAATACTTCTTGCAGTATCCATGGAAACATCTTGTGACCTTCTAGCTGCATTTCTAAACTTTTAACAGATATAAGGTGGGGGCAATGTTCTTACAGAAATAATTTTGTACAGACAATGTAACATATACACATAATAACTGCCTTGTTGACTCCGGAATGTAGTTGAGGGAGTAAGACCTCATTTCTGGGAATGGTACCGGGCCGTGTTGCTCTCCTCTGGGCTACAAGGTTAATTATACTTTGCAGCTGCACATTCCTTTCTCTTTGGCCCAAGAACTTACAGCAAGACTGCATGTAGCCTTTAGGTGAAAGGCTGAACTAAGGCAGAAAGTATAGCAAAATAACCTCAAACAAGTCACAGACCCCAACATAGCAGTATGCACATATCCATGTACTTTAGAGCCCTATGTATGAGCTCTCACTCCTCTAGATCATAAGCTGATGTCCAGCTAAGAAAAGTGAATGTGGGGGCTCATGGGAGGTACCTGTGGTCTGGGCATATTTCAAGGATACAAAGACCGTAATAGGCACAGTCACTCTATTCTGACAAGTACAATTGCATTTTCACAGAAAGGAATCTAGGAATAATCATTTTAGCCTAGGCAGAATGCATGCTTTTCAGAACTGAGACACAGAGTATTATTTCTCCAACCAAAACAACCCAAAATAGTGCTGTTGGCCTCTCGCTCCTGAAATATTATAGTTGGATTTCATACTCATGAATACAAAACTCACAAATAAGTTTTACTCTCAATCATGAGTAATTCAGTTGTGGTCCTTATGGCTGATGCTCTCTGAGTAATCCTCACTGAAACAGCATCTATGGTTCCAAATGACTTTGAATTAGACTGGAAGCTGAGCTGACAACTCTGCGTTTGGACTCAAGTTCCCTGTGCTTCCCAACATTCCCTCTCTGCTCACCTGTCATTGTACATGCAAGTTCCTTCATGTGCATGAGATTCTTTCTGGAATTAAACCTGTGGCTTCTCAAATGGATCTTAGCACCTGCTGTGTATGTTCGTTAACCAGTGATAATAGTAGCCTTGGTTAGATAAATCTCTTCTACATTCCAGATATCTCTAACTTATTTCTTCTCTGACAGTTATCTATTTTACTAAGGAGAGGAAACATTCATTTAGTGGGTGTCAGTGATAATACAGACAGGTCTGGTGATGTCTGCTTAACAACCTGGGAAAAGACTTTTTCAGAATCACTGGGAACAGCCCCTAAAAATCTTCTCATTGCTGAATCATAAAGTAGCCAGTAGATGGCAGAGAGACCCCATAACCAACAAGAAAAAAGCCTGGATCCTAGAAATTCTGGGAAGAATTTGTCAATAGAGACAGGGGCCCTGCAGCGGTTATGGGAAAAATCTGAAGTAGTTATAATAGGCCATATTTTTTTTGGGGGGTCACACCCAGCTGCACCCAGGAGTTACTTCTGGATCTGCACTTAAAGTTATTTCTGGCAGGCTCAGAAGACAGAGATTAAAACCAAGTCAGCCCGGGGCCGGGTAGGTGGTGCTGGAAGTAAGGTGTCTGCCTTGCAAGCGCTAGCCAAGGAAGGACCGCGGTTCGATCCCCCAGCATCCCATATGGTCCCCCAGCCAGGGGCGGTTTCTGAGCACATAGCCAGGAGTAACCCCTGAGCGTCAAACGGGTGTGGCCCCCCCCCAAAAAAAAAAAAAAAAAAAAAAAACAAAAAAAAAACCAAGTCAGCCCCATGTAAGGCAAACTGTGTTTATATAAGTCAGTTGATAGAGTCTTTCTTCGTGGCAGAGGGATCAAGAAGCAGGGTCCTGACTCTCAGGGACTCCAGAGGACACCATTCATCAGCAGTCAAACTGGTGCCTGCCATGTGTGGATGAGCATATTCTCTGAGGGCTAGATGTGCTTCACTAGAGAGACAGGAAACCCCACCTTGCCTCAGCTGTGCTGCTCCCACACAAACCCTCTTTCTGCCTGCCCAGCAGGCCCAACCTCCTCTAATTTGCAAGTCCTAGAGCTCCTGGCTCAGGATACTCAAAAACACTGGGTTTCTCAGTACAGACTCAGTCCCAGGCAGGACACAGTGAACATGAGCGCCCCTGTGCAGCTCCTCAGCTTCCTGATGCTCTGGCTCTCAGGTGAGGGTTCACTGGGCTTAGTGTTCCCTGAGCTTCAGAAAATGGAAGTAATGGTGATGAATGGTGATGTTGAGTGTTTCTATTTTCTCTCTCAGGTGCCATGAGTGATATCCAGCTGACCCAGTCTCCATCCATGTCTGCAACTCTGGGACAGAAAGTCTCCTTATCCTGCAAGGCCAGTCAGTACATTGGCAGCTCTTTGCACTGGTATCAGCAGAAACCAGGGGAAGCTCCTAGGCTCCTGATCAAGTATGCATCAAACTTGCAACCTGGTGTCCCTTCCAGATTCAGTGGCAGTGGATCTGGCACAGATTTCACTTTCACCATCAGCAGACTGGAGTCAGAGGATGCTGCCACTTATTACTGTCAACAGAGACATAATTATCCTCCCACAGTGATACAGGCCAGAACAAACCCCCCCAGAGAAGACATTGATGAGGCTTTGTAGCCCCAGATGCTCCTGGTACTTCCCCCTGCTGAGAGAGTATCATTTGCACCAACAACGTTATATGTTAGAAACTTTTTTATTCTCCCTCTCATCCCATGTGCAGTGAAATGACTGACTAGATCTGCTGGTTTAATTTTTAGAGATTATTTTTCTTTAGGAATGTGGGCAACAGGTTTATTCAGAGTTCATGTTGAAGGACTATACTATACATTTTCTAGGAACCATTGTTTTAATTCTATTTAAAAATTAATAATGAGGAACCTGAGTGATAGCACAGGGTGGTATCAGTGAGCACCCTTCATATGGCCTACAACCAAAATAATAATAATAATAATAAATAATAATAAAATATTTCCCTCACCAATGTGAAGGTGAAGTGAAGGAAGACCCTCCAGAGGCATCTCACAAAGCACATCCAGGTCCTGCCAAAGAATGTTTGAGTAGATCAGAGGGATAATGTTGCAGGGGTCCAACATTCAGAGCTTAGGTAGGGGTACAGATCTGCTTCTTTGATGAGGGGATTTGGTCCTAAACTCGACTGAAAACAAAATCCTAATTCAGTGACAAGAACTATGGGATATTTGTTTCTTAGTTTGTTTGTTCTGGGACACATGCTGTACTACTCAGGACTTACCTCTAGATTTGTGCTCAGGGATCACTGAAAGTGGGCTCAGGAATCCATATGGGATGCCAGAGATTGAACTTAGGTTTTCGTGTACAAGGCAATCACCCTACTCACTTGACTATCACTCAAGCCCAGGAACTTGATTATGAAATTAAGTTTATACTGGTTACATACAATGAAGATCTTGGGGAAAATCTGGGATGTGAGAACTCATATAAAATATTGAGATTACAACCTTCTGTGCTAAATTCAATGCCACAGTATTTGGCCTCATCAGGAAACACCCTGAATTCCAATGATGGTGCTTCCTCCCTGCACAAGACTTAAAGTTCTCAGAGTGACTGTAGATATGTGAAAATTATTATTATTTTATCACTAGATTTCTTTTTGCAGGATGGGGATTTGGACCACACTCATCTGTGTTCAAGGGGTTTCTCCTGACTCTGTACTCAGAGGACCAGGCGACCATATGGAATGCTGGGGATCAAAACTGGGTCCATCTGTGGTCAGTCATATGCAAGGCAATCACCCTACCACTGTGCTATCACTCTGGCACAATGAAAAAAATATTACATTAGTCTCAAGTAAAATATTTAAGTTACACAAAATATAGTTGTATATTTGTGCAAAGTAACAGCATAATTATCCAACAGCTATATGTTGGGCCAGATATGCTGAGGAATAGCTCTAACATCACAGAAATAATCTAGGATCAGGATACAAATTTGTTGGAATATATATCTAAAGTAATAGATTTGATTCCTGGCAGACTAAAAAGTGATATTGGAGACTAATAGTTGAAACATGACGTTTGGTTTCTAAGCAGCCATGTGTGAATACTAACCTCACAGTCATGGTGCATAAGGCTGATGGCCTTAGAGTATTCACTGTGGCAGCACTTTCAGACTCAGAGTGGTCTGGATGATTCTGAAGGTGTCATGAAGCTGGGCTGCCTCTAAGGACCTTATAAAAAGATCTTTATCTTCATCAATGGAAGGAGCAAAGGAGTCATGCAGCTATATGGCGCACTTTCACAGTTCCTCTGGGTTGCAGGTGAGACTTTCTTCACAGAAGAAAATAAGTGGGGATTATTTCATATGCTAACTTTTTTTCACTCTGGGAATCTTTTAACCTAATGTATCAAGGTTAAGTTTTATTCTTAAATCTAAGGGAATAAATGTATTATTTACCCTCCCTAACTAGGTTGGTTGTGATGTCTCCATGCAGTCTTTAGTTCACCTCATATGTCATTGTCGTTTCAGCCTCCATTGGGAAGATCCTGCTGCTCCAGTCTCCAGCATTCTTGTCTTTGAGTCCTTGGGACAGAGTCATCATCACCTGTAGGTTCAATCAGAACATCAAGACAACTTCTTCTTTACCAGTAGAAATCAAACCAATTTTTGAAGCTCCTTATAAAGTCAGCCTCCCAGTCTGTCTCAGGGATTTTTCTCTCAGTTCATTGGCAGTGGACCTGGGAAAGATTTCACCTTCCATGTCTATGTCCTGACCCTGAAAGGGAGTTACCTGTCACAGTGATGCAAGCCGGAACATAATCCACCTGGGAAGAGATGGGAGCAGTTGGACCACCCCAGTTCCTAGGCTACTTTTTCCATCCACCAGAGAATGCTTCAGATGCAGCCACTGAGAAGACAGAGGTTTTAGCAGAAAAGATGAGGAACCTATGAACTCTTTTCTCTGCCTCAAACTCAGCAGCTTTGATATAATTATGTCTGTGCTAATTTCATAAAGACAGAAATGATTGCAAAGGGGTTTATGAACTAATAAAACAAAATGTTTTCCATGCATGGAGGAGCCCAAGTTAGATCTCTGTCACCACAATTTTATCTGGGCACCACCAGGATTGATCATTAAGCATGTAGTCACGAGTTGCCACTGAGCATTTAGCACTCTTGAGAGCATCCCTCCCTAGCCTGTCCCCACAGAAAGCAACAAAAACAAAAATAAGGCACTTGAGTGAATGTGCACAGCCAGGTTAACACAAAGAATTAATGTCTAAACTATATCAATTCAAATGCCTTGGAAAACAATGAAAAGAAATTGGTTTAGAAGGAGGTGATACCCTGGTATTTCTCCAGAAGTCAGAAACAGACTTCTATGGACACCTGGATTACATGTCCCTGTGGCTGGCCCCGAGATATGTCAGGAAGCACAAACAGGGGATCACTAAATAAGAACAGTAAAAGGCTACAAGACTCTGAAGCAACTTACAGGAGAATAGTGTCTCCACGTGCCATCTGTAGCTCCAGGCATCTGTGCTTGCTCTGTATATCCATTAGACACCCTGGGGAATATCCCTCATAGACTGGGATTTACATTTCCAGATCTCTGATTTACATACCCTGAAGATGACTTTCTTGAGATAATCTTGTGTATATGGCAATAATTGTTTTTGAACCTAACTCTGCATGTCAGTAAAACATCTCTTATCTTAAACATAATAATGTAGGGGCCAGAGTGATAGCACATGGGGAAGGCAATTGCCTTGCATGAGGCTGACCTGGGTTCAATCCGTGACATTTCCTATGTTCCTCCATATCTCGCCTGCCAGGAGTGATTTTTGTGTGCAGAACCAGAAATAAGCCCTAAGTTCTACTAGGTGTGGCCCCCAAACAAACAAAGGACAACAACAAAAAAGCTCAAAATGTAGTAATGCAACATAGGTTTTTGTTTGTTTGTTTGTTTTGTTTTTGTTGTTTTTTTGTTTTTGAGCGGTAACGCTCAGGGGTTACTCCTGGCTATGCGGTCAGAAGTTGCTCCTGGCTTGGGGAACCATATGGGACACCAGGGGATCAAACCATGGTCTGTCCACATCTGCTATATGTGTGTGTTACCAAGTCATAGTCATAGTTAAATAAATGTCCTCTAAATATCAGCTAATTTTAACTTATTTCTTCTCTAATATTTGAATAGTTTACTAAGGAGATGAAGTATTTATTGCGGTGGAGTTGGTTGTTTTACAGATTGGCCTGGTGATAACAGCATATTTCAATGATCTGTTTTGCAGACCTGGGACCAGTATCTGAAATCTTTTCAGTTGCTGTATCCAAAGTAGCCACTAGATGGCAGAGAGACCCAACTGATGAGAGATCCTGGATCCTAGAAGCATTTGTACAGAAACAGAATGAGTGTCCAATATAAATAGGGATAGGATCCAGTAGGTGTGATGGAGAAAGTCTGTAAGTAGCTCTCAGTGGTTTAAGATTTGGGAAAAATATGCTCTCAGCAGTGTGAATGAAAATCCAATCCTATCTGTCTGCCAAGACATTATTAGATTTACCTATTAAAAACTTATTTATGACAGGACCTATTCTCATTAAGAAGTAGACAGTGGGGACCGGGGAGATAGCATGGAGGTAAGGCGTTTACCTTTCATGCAGAAGGTCATCGGTTCGAATCCCGGCATCCCATATGGTCCCCCGTGCCTGCCAGGGGCAATTTCTGAGCACGTGCCAGAAAAAAACCCGGAGCACTGCCGGGTGTGACCCAAAAACCACAAAAAAAAAAAAAAAAAAAAAAAGTAGACAGTGACAATAGACCATCTCTAAGGGTAAAATGAGGCCAAATACAGAGTGCAAATATCATCCTCTGTTGCATTTTCTTGGTTCCCCCATAACCCAGATGTACCAATCAGAATCTTAGTTAAACTGGTCTTTGCATCTGCCAGAATGCACTTCAGCCACATATCTAGTGCCCTGGACTCTACAAGTCAGAGCCTTCAAAGCCTGTTATGATTTCAATATGGTTGACACTGATATATGCATATGTATATGTGTATATGTATACATACTTATATATATTTAATTCACAGTTTTCTGCTGCTATTGAACAGTGACAACTCCCTCTAGACACACTAAAAGAAACTGGGTCTCAGAACTCACAATGCTCCTACTCCAGAATCTCAGTTCTAGTGCCAGCTGAGAAGTGGATGTGGGTGGGTCAAGGGACTGTGCCCGTGATCTAGAAGGAGATGACACCTTTGCAGTACATGTGCAGCTGTCACACTCTCACTTGATCAGCAGCACAATTTCACTAGCAAGACTTAGAGGACAAATGAACACAAGCCTATATTTGAGATTAGTCTCTACATTCTTTTTCCAAATTAGCATTGTGAGTTCTGATACCCAATTTCTCTTAGAGTATCTAGAGGGAGTTGTCATAACTGTCGAATAGTGACAGAAAACTGTGAATTAAATATATATACATATATATTGCAATGTCAACCACATTGACATCAAAACAAGCTTTGAAGAGAATCAGTAAGTATTGGAGCCTATTGCCCTGATGATGTGACAAGTTTTCTAATTAGTCAAATATAGTAAAAAGAGTAACAAAATTTTTAAAATTAAATTAACAAAATCTGCTTGTCAATGTAAGGTAATATTTGAAGTATCCAAATGGTCATATGTGGGACTAGTTACACTCAAGCAAAATGTTCTCATCATTGAAAATATTCTAGAAGCCACTGAAAAATATGTTCATCATGTCTCAGGTTGTGGGTTTGATTTGTGACATCTTGTAAAATAAATTTGATTATTCAAACACAAAAAAAATAATCTCTGGTGGGAGAACAAGGAGGCCTTTATTATACCAGTTGATCAGACTAGTTGGTCTAGTGAGGCAAGTACCTGAGATTTTAAACAAAGCTCAGGGGCTCAAGAGCCTGTTTTCATAGGGCATTACTGCAAAACTATCACTGTTTTGCTTCAGCCCAAACTAATTCTTCTGGATGAGCACAATCTTCACCCCACACTAACTCCAACATTCACAGGGGCATTCTAAACCCCATAGAGGCGTCTTCTACTATTTATGAATGTAATCACTTTTAAGGTTGTTATCATGTCCTTTCCTGAAATCTCATCAACCCATTCTCCTGAGAAACCTTGTCCTTCATCTGTTCTCTGAGAAGTTTAATCTCTTAAAAATAGCAAGAGATGACTGACTGAGGAATGCCCAAGTTAATGCACACAGTTTATTCTATGAGGAACTGGTCTCCATGGGCTGTCTCCTTATCCCATGTGTACATATTGGATATGTCAGGTCAGGGAAGAGAAGGAAATCATAAAGAGAGTTCAAGAAGACCAAGGATCTTGTCAGTCAGTGTAATGACAGAGCTGAAAAGGGAACAAGCCTCTGTAGATGTGGAGGAATCTAACATTAGGGATGAGGCAGAAGAAAAGGAAGAGAATCTCAGAGTGAAGGAGAATACAGGCTTCAAGGAGACATCGATAGAAATGTCACATACTCTATTTTCTCTCTAATTTATGAATCATTATCTATACTGTTTATGATGCTTTCGTCTCAATACAGTGCTGTTTTTTTTTTTATTTGGTTTTGATTGGGGGTTTCTGTGCCATACCCAGTGAGGCTAAGGAGCTATTTCTAGTTCTGAGTAAAGACTTTTAGAAGTGCTCAGGGTTCCATATATGTACAGATATTGAACCAGGTAGCCATTGGTCAAAGCTGACTCTTTGCACTGTTCTATTGTCTGTCCAGACCTCTGTCTGGTGTAAATGGCAATTTTTCACCTGACACATTTCAGGGATCAGTTAGATAGTTCATAGTTCAGCATTGTCTGTGCTGGGACAAGTCAGAGTCCAGGAATGTCATGGCCCAGAGCGCCTCTTGATACGGGCTTGACATTCCATGGCACTGCAGCACCACAATTGCTTTGCCTCCATGGGCTGCTGCACTGAGGATAGCCCAGATGGATGAGTGTTGTTCAGAGTGATAATCAGGTCTGAGAGCCTACAAAAATCAATAAGATATTGGAAGACAACATTTTGACTTAAAAATGTAGAATAATATAACATTGGGATATCACATTCATATAGGATATTATATCATATTCATATATAAAACCTAATTTTCCTTAAAAATGCAGAGGTGAGAAATCATAGCTCTCTGTAGACTATTAACATAGTGTCTTAATGTGTCTTTCTCTGGGCAGAGGAAACAGGAAGCAGTGTCCTGACTCACTGAGCCACCAGAAGCCAAATTCCCTTGAGTACCTACACTGGTGCACACTTGTGTCCCCTGGGATGAGCCTGTTCTCTTGGGGCAAACTTCTGTTTCCCCAGAAAAACCTGAACTCCCACCATCCCTCAGCTGTGCTGTTCCCCAGCAAACCTCTACCCTCTATCTGTGCAGTAGGCCCAGCCTCCTCTCATTTGCAAGTCTCACTGCTCCCTGTGCAGGACACTCAAGAACACTGGTTCTCCCTGTGCAGGCTCAGTCCCAGTCAGGACACACAGAGGACATGAGGGCACCAGTGCAGCTCCTCAGCTTTCTCATGCTCTGGCTTCCAGGTGAGAAGGGAAACCAGGACTCACTGAGCTTAGTGCTCCCTGGGCTTCAGAGAAGGAACTGAAGTGTGATGAATGATGCTAATGAATGTTTCTATTTACTCTCTCAGGTGCCAGGGGTGACATCCAGATGACCCAGTCTCCTCCATCCATGTCTGTATCTCTGGGAGAGAAAGTCTCCATCACCTGCAAGGCCAGTCAGGGCATTTACGGGAACTTAGCCTGGTATCAGCAGAAACCAGGGGAAGCTCCCAGACTTCTGATCTATTCTACATCAAACTTGCAATCCGGCGTCCCTTCCTGATTTAGTGGCAGTGGATCTAACAGAGATTACACTCTCACCATCAGCAGCCTGGAGTCTGAAGATGCAGCCACTTATTACTGTCAACAGCATGATAGTATCCCTCCCACAGTGATACAGGCCATGACATAAACCCCAGGGATGAGCTGTGTGAAGCTGGGCAGCCACAGCTGCTCCTCCTGGTGCCTCCACCTGCTGAGAGAGTGTCACATGCAGCTCCACTGTAATGTAGTAGAAGGATTATGAGGAAAGAACACTTTAGCCTCCACTTTCAAAGATGAGAATTCATGGTAAGAAGCTTTCCATGAGAAGAGAGAGAGAGAGAAAGAGAGCGAGAGAGAAAAAGAGAGAGAGAAGTGAATTAAACTGAAATGAAGTGGGATATGTCCCTAATTCTGTATAAGGAACACTAGCTTAGAGCCCATGGCTAAGGGAGGACACTAGGCTCAAAAAGCCTGTACCCACAATTTCCCTGAGTTGCTTAGGTTGCGGCATATACTGATATTGTTATATCGATATATCAATTGATATATTAACATTGATAAAGGATCAGGCCTCTCTTGTTTGAGACATCGTTTACTAGCATGCTAAGGACAATTCTTTGAGTTCTTCTAAAGACCACCAAGATTTCCATAAATCACAACTGTTTCCTAGTTACCAAGTAAATATGGTGAATCCTAGTTATTTCAGCCCTTCCGAATCAGTATATGAATGCTATAGGAGACAAGAATGTGAATATGATGACTCAAAGCATCCATCCCTGAGCCATGTGCACTTGGTTTTAAATATAATCTTTTTATAAAAAAAACAAACCAACTTATGCATGTAGTAAACAGCCACACAAAAGACCTCCTGGAAAGGAGGAACTGGGCATTCAAGCCACAAGGCTGATTCAATATTTTTAGGAGACTTTGGGGGAAATTAGGGTATTGTTAAATCCTAGACCAAAAATAAATAATGTCTCTGGTAAAGATCAATAAGTATTGTAATCATTGTATTAATGAGGGTGTCAATGAATTCTAGAGAATGTTTTAATGTTCATCTATACTTCACAGAAGCCACATGTTTTCCTGCTATGAAAACTATTGATCACCCCTTCTTCCTTGCTAACTCAGAATGACTTGCTAAAGTAAATGTATAAAAACCCTGCTCTTTGAGTGAATAAACAGGCTAGATCCAAACTTCTCTCCTGGTTTGTGGTCTAGTCACAATTTGCCAACTCCAGTGCCCACTCTCAGAGAAGACCCCACTGATGTTTCTGTGTCTATCTGCTCCTGCGCAGCCCCTACTGGCCTGTGACATCTGGCACCCAACATGCATGGTGGAAGTGAAGTAAAATGCCTGCAGAAGAGACAGGTGTGGGAGGATGCGTGGGAGAGAGTAGGGCATCAGGGAGGGTGAGAGAGAAATTGATGACTTTGGTGGAATGAAACAGCACTAGTGAAGGTTGCTATATATTGTCTGACTGTAACTCAATAGTGAACAACTTTATCTATGGGAAAAATTATAGTATGAACAACCTTGAATCCATGGTGTTTAAATTAAAAAATTTTAAAGGAGAAAAATTTCTTCCTTCCTTCTTTTCTTCCTTCTTTGCTTCCTTACGTCCTCCCATCCTTTCTTTCCTCTTTCCTTAACTTTATATTTACTTTATTATTGTTTTTCCTTCCTTCCTGTTTGTTTTATGGTCAGACCCTGTGGTGCTTAGGGGCTACTCTTGCCTTGAAACTTAGAGGTAGCTTTGGACAGTTCTTAGTGAAGCATATGGAGGCAGAGATACAACTCAACCCTCTTCTGTATGCAAGGAAACAAAACCATTATATTGCATGAGGAATATTATATGTTTAATGTGATTTCATCATTTATAGATACATTTAAATTCAATTTACTTTTTTAAAGACATGTGTTGTGTATGTAAACATTTTATGGGATTCTTATGTTATTGACCCTACTCTGATTGGTGATTGTGCCCTACCCTAGGGTGTGACCTGGCATTCTGCCCCCACCCTAGGGTGGTATCTGATTCTTCTCCAACCATTGGGTGATACCTGATACTGGGGGATAAAAACAAGGGTCTGTGGAAGGCGAGGGGCTTTTTAGCTGGAACAGATGCTGAGGCTTTGGAATTCAGTCTTGTCTACCGAATAAAGCAAATATTTCCACAAGCCTGACTATCTGTGAGCTGTTTACCAATCGCTTCTCCTCAGAACCACCGGCTGAACAGGGTGGCAGATGTGACTCAGGTCATGACCAATCCTAGCAGTATGCACATATCCATGTACCTTAGAGCCCTATGTACGAGCTCTCACTCCTCTAGATCATAAGCTGGAGTCCAGCTAAGAAAAGTGAATGTGGGGGCTCATGGGAGGTACCTGTGGTCTGGGCATATTTCAAGGATACAAAGACCATAATAGGCACAGCCACACTATTGTGACAAGTACAATTGCACTGTCACAGAAAGGAATCTAGGAATAATAATTTTAGCCTAGGCAGAACGCATGTTTTTCAGAACTGAGACGCAGAGTTTTATTTCTCTAACCAAAACAACCCAAAATAGTGCTATTGGCCTCTAGGTGCTGAAATATTATAGTTGGATTTCATACTCATGAATACTAAACTCACAAATAAGTTTTACTCTCAATCATGAGTAATTCAGTTGTGGTCCTTATGGCTGATGCTCTCTGAGTAATCCTCACTGAAACAGCATCTATGGTTCCAAATGACTTTGAATTAGACATGAAGCTGAGCTGACAACTCTGCGTTTGGACCCAAGTTCCCTGTGCTTCCCAACATTCCCTCTCTGCTCACCTGTCATTGCACATGCAAGTTCCTTCAGGTGCATGAGATTCTTTCAGGAATTACACCTGTGGCTTCTCAAATTGACCTTAGCACCTGCTGTGTATGTTAGTTAACCAGTGATAATAGTAGCCTTTGGTTAGATAAATCTCTTCTAACTTACAGATATCTCTAACTTATTTCTTCTCTGACAGTTATCTATTTTACTAAGGAGAGGAAACATTCATTGTGTGGGTGTCAGTTATACTACACACAGGTCTGGTGATGTCTGTTTCACAACCTGGGAAAAGTCTTTTTCAGAATCACTTGGAACAGCCCCGAAAAATCTTCTCATTGCTGAATCATAAAGTAGCCAGTAGATGGCAGAGAGACCCCATAACCAACAAGAAAAAAGCCTGGATCCTAGAAATTCTGGGAGGAATTTGTCAATAGAGACAGGGGCCCTGCAGAGGTTATGGGGAAAATCTGAAGTAGTTATAATAGGCCATATTTTTTGGGGTGGGGTCACACCCAGCTGCACGCAGGAGTTACTTCTGGATCTGCACTTACAAGTTACTTCTGGTAGGCTCAGGGACCATATGGGATGACAGAGATTAAAACCAAGTCAGCTCCATGTAAGGCAAACTATGTTTATATATGTCAGTTGATAGAGTCTTTCTTTGGGGCAGAGGGATCAAGAAGCACGGTCCTGACTCTCAGGGACTCCAGAGGACACCATTCATCAGCTGTCACACTGGTGCCTGCCATGTGTGGATGAGCATATTCTCTGAGGGCTAGATCTGCTTCACTAGAGAGACAGGAAACCCCACCTTGCCTCAGCTGTGCTGCTCCCACACACAACCTCTTTCTACCTGCCCAGCAGGCCCAACCTCCTCTAATTTGCAAGTCCTGGAGCTCCTGGCTCAGGATCCTCAAAAACACTGGGTTTCTCAGTACAGACTCAGTCCCAGGCAGGACACAGTGAACATGAGCGCCCCTGTGCAGCTCCTCAGCTTCCTGATGCTCTGGCTCTCAGGTGAGGATTCACTGGGCTTAGTGTTCCCTGAGCTTCAGAAAATGGAAGTAATGGTGATGAATGGTGATGTTGAGTGTTTCTATTTTCTCTCTCAGGTGCCATGAGTGATATCCAGCTGACCCAGTCTCCATCCATGTCTGCAACTCTGGGACAGAAAGTCTCCTTATCCTGCAAGGCCAGTCAGTACATTAGCAACTTTTTGCACTGGTATCAGCAAAAACCAGGGGAAGCTCCTAGGCTCCTGATCTATGGTGCATCAAACTTGCAACCTGGTGTCCCTTCCAGATTCAGTGGCAGTGGATCTGGCACAGATTTCACTTTCACCATCAGCAGCCTGGAGTCAGAGGATGCTGCCACTTATTTCTGTCAACAGAGTTATAGTTCCCACAGTGATACAGGCCAGAACAAAAAACCCCAGAGAAGACATTGATGAGTCTTTGTAGCCCCAGATGCTCCTGGTACTTCCCCTTGCTGAGAGAGCATCATTTGCATCTACAACGTGATATGTTAGAAACTTTTTTATTCTCCCTCTCATCCCATGTGCAGTGAAATGACTGACTAAATCTGCTGGTTTAATTTTTAGAGATTATTTTTCTTTAAGAATGTGGGAGACAGGTTTATTCAGAGTTCATGTTGAAGGACTATACTATACATTTTCTAGGAACCATTGTTTTAATTCTATTTAAAATTTAATAATGAGGGACCTGAGTGATAGCACAGGGTGGTATCAGTGAGCACCCTTCATATGGCCTAAAACCAAAATAATAATAATAATAAATAATAATAAAATATTTCCCTCACCAATGTGAAGGTGAAGTGAAGGAAGACCCTCCAGAGGCATCTCACAAAGCACATCCTGGTCCTGCCAAAGAATGTTTGAGTAGATCAGAGGGATAATGTTGCAGGGGTCCAACATTCAGAGCCTAGGTAGGGGTACATATCTGCTTCTTTGATGAGGGGATTTGGTCCTAAACTCGACTGAAAACAAAATCCTAATTCAGTGACAAGAACTATGGGATATTTGTTTCTTAGTTTGTTTGTTCTGGGACACATGCTGTACTACTCAGGACTTACCTCTAGATTTGTGCTCAGGGATCACTGAAAGTGGGCTCAGGAATCCATATGGGATGCCAGAGATTGAACTTAGGTTTTCGTGTACAAGGCAATCACCCTACTCACTTGACTATCACTCAAGCCCAGGAACTTGATTATGAAATTAAGTTTATACTGGTTACATACAATGAAGATCTTGGGGAAAATCTGGGATGTGAGAACTCATATAAAATATTGAGATTACAACCTTCTGTGCTAAATTCAATGCCACAGTATTTGGCCTCATCAGGAAACACCCTGAATTCCAATGATGGTGCTTCCTCCCTGCACAAGACTTAAAGTTCTCAGAGTGACTGTAGATATGTGAAAATTATTATTATTTTATCACTAGTTTCTTTTTTGTAGGATGGGGTTTTGGACCACACCCATCTGTGTTCAAGGGGTTTCTCCTGACTCTGTACTCAGAGGACCAGGGGACCATATGGAATGCTGGGGATCAAACCTGGGTCCATCCCTGGTTGGTCATATTCAAGGCAAATATCCTACCACTGTGCTATCACCTTGGCACAATGAAAAAATATTACATTAGTCTCAAGGAAAATGTTTAAGTTACACAAAATATAATTATATATTTGTGCAAAGTAACAGCACAATTATCCAACAGCTATATGTGGGGCCAGATATGCTGACGCATAGCTCTAATATCACAGAAATAATAGTTGAAATATCACGTTTGGTTTCTAAGCAGCCATGTGTGAATACTAACCTCACAGTCATAGTGAATAAGGCTGATGGCCTCAGAGGACGCACTATGGCAGCACTTTCAGACTCAGAGTGGTCTGGATGATTCTGAAGGTGTCATGAAGCTGGGCTGATGACTCTATATCAGGACTCAGGAGTTTTCTGCTTAGGGGACACACACATGCACACACACACACACACACACACACACACACACACACACACACTGCTCACTTATCACTTCACTGCAGGATTCTCTTCCTGCCTGGAATCTCTCTCTGGAGTTACATACTTTTATCTCATATGGTTCATAGCTACAACTACTTAAGTCTGGGTGGTATGTATCTTTTCTGAATTCCTGGTCACCTGTGAGTCATTTAGGCTCAAATAGTGGAACAGTTATGAAGCAGGGGAATTTTTTTTTTTAGTTCTTCAGTACTGACCTTGGTGATAGATATAACAGAGTCTCTTTCCCAGACTGGTGAAAAGCTTCTGAAAGCATCACTTAGACACAGAAGAGTCTCATTCATCTATGGATTTAAGAAAAATTAAAGACATTACTGTAACAATGCCCACAGACAATAGAGATGAGGATCGGAAGGATCAGCTCATGATTTGAAGCTCACCACAAAGAGTGGTGAGTGTAGTTGGAGAAATAACTACACTGACAACTATCATAGCAATGCTAATGAATGAGAGAACTAGAATGCCTGTCTCAAATACAAGTGAGGGAGTAATGGAGATCATTGGTGATGGGAATGTTGCATGGGTAAAGGGGGTGCTCTTTAAATAACTGAAACCCAACTGCAATCATGTCTAAAATCAAGGTGCTTAAATAAAGATATAAAATACAAAACACTAACTCCAACATTCCACATGGTCACTCCTACACCCCATAGAGGTGTCCATTACAGTCTATGGAAACAACACTTGTGGGGGTGTTCTCATACCTTTTCCTGTGGTCTCATTACCCATTCTCCTTGATACAATGTGCCCTTTATTTGCTCTATAAGAGCTCTAATCTCTTCCAAATGCAAGAGATCAGTGGATGAGGGAAAACACTAATAAATATACAGTCTATTCCATGAGAAACTGGACTGTCACCCCACCCTAAGTGGACACATTTCCATATGGCACTCGAGGCAAAAAAGAATGAAAGAATGAAGAGAGTTAAAGAAAGTAAAGGGTGTTTCCAGTCACAGAAATAACAGAGATGGAAAGTCTCTGCAGATATGAAGGAAACCTAAACTTATGGTTTAGGGGGAGGTAGAGGGAGAGAATCTCAAAGTAAAGGAGATGCAAGCTTCAAGAAGACACAATGGTGTTGGGGCCTGAGCAATAGCAGTAGTAGGGCATTTGCCTTGCACATGACAGACCCGTGACAGACCTGGTTTCAATCGCTGGCATCCCATATGATCCCCCAGCCTGCCAGGAGCAATTTCTGAGTGCAGAACCAGGAGTAACCCCTGAGCTCTGCCAGGTATGGCCCACCACCACCCCACCCCGAAAATGGACATACAGTGGGAATGTTACATACATCTTCATTCTAATATATGAATTATTTCACAATTTTATTATCTTTTCCTAAGTACAATTCTGTTGAGAATTGTTTTGTTTATTGGGACACATCCAGCAGTACTTAGAGTTAGTACCCCTGGCTCTGCACTCAGGGAAGTCTCTAGTAGTGCTCAGAGAACCAAATAAAATGCTGGGATCAAACCGAAGTCAGACTTGTGCAAAGCAAGAGCCCTCCCCCACTGTACTATCACAATGTCCCAACTCTGTCTTGTTTAAATGGCAATTCCTCACCTACCACATATAGGGTCCTGGGGAGGGGGTTGATAGCTGAGCAATATCTGTGCTGGGTCAAGTCAGAGCCCAGGAACTTTATAGCCCAGAGTATCTCTAAGTACAGGCTTGAAATTTCCTGGCACTGTAGCAGCACAATAGCTTTCTTTGCCTCCATGGTCCCTTACACTGATACTCAGCCAAGAGTAATGAATGTTGTTCAGAGTGACCACCACTCTGAGTGACCACAAGAATTAATAGAACGTTTGTAAAAATATTTTTTATTTTAAGTATATAAGAAAATAAGATATTATAGTGAATAGGAAACCTACTAAACCTTAAGTGTACAGATGAGAAATTACTGGTATCAAGAGAGTCCTTGGAGTGTTTGTGTTGGTGTCATATGACAGACTGGGAAAGATAAAGCAAGAAGCTGTCCCTACACTCAAGGTCCCTAGAGAACACAGCTCTATGGACCCACACTGGTTCCCTCCTGTGCTCCTTAAAACAAGCATGTTCACTGGGGGCAAACTTCTTCTTCCCCAGGGGACCTAAACCATTGCTTTCCCTCAGCTGTGCTGCTCCCATACAAACACTCCACCCACCTGCCAGCCCAGGAGGCCCACCCCCTCTCATTTGCAAGTCTCACAGCTCCCTGCCCAGGATCCTCAAGAACTCTGGGTCTCCCTGTGCATGCTCAGTTCCAGTCAGGATACACAGTTGACATGAGGGGCCTTGTGCAGCTCCTCAGCTACCTGATGCTTTGGCTTCCTGGTAAGAAGGGAAACTAGGGTTCACCTGGCTCAGTGCTCCCTGGGCTTCAGGGGAAGGAACTGAAGGGTGAATGGAGATGATGAGTATATTTTATTTTAGGTGCCAGAGGTGATATCCAGCTAACCCAGTCTCCATTCATGTCTTCATCTCTGGGAGGGAAAGTTGACATCGCCTGTCAGGCAGTCAGGACATCAGCAATTATTTGCACTGGTATCAGCAGAAACCATCAGAAGCTCCCAGGGTCCTGATTTATTGAGCCTCCAATTTACAAACAGGGTCTCTTCTAGGTTCAGTGGCAGTGGTTGTGGCACAGATTTCACACTCACCATCAGCAGCCTGGAATCTGAAGATGCTGCCACTTACCACTGTCAACAGGAACATAGTTCCCCTCCCACAGTGATACAGGCCAGAACATAAACCTCAGATATGAGCTGTGTTAAGCTGAGCAGCTCCAGCTCCTCTTTTGGTTACTCCACCTGCTGAAAGTGTCCCTTGAAGTCAATTTTGATGTTGTAGGTGCATTCAAGGGGAAATGACAATTTTAGGCTCTATGTCCTCCCTCCTATCCCATATGCACTGAAATTATTATAAATTTGCTAATTAAATATTTAGATATTATTTGTCTTAAGAATATGTGTGACAGTTTTACTCAGAATTCATATTGGAGGAATAATTACTCTACATATACTCTACATATAGTAGAAACAATTGTATTTAATTTTTATTTTAAAATTAATAATGAAATATGTTCCCACACCAAAGTGGGAACAAAGCTACTCCCCACTGTTGAGCCTACTAGGCATTTCACAAATCATATCCTGGTCCTGCCAAGGAACCTTTGATGTTGGCCAGAGGGAGCATCCTGCAGGGGTCAGACCTGCAAAGCGGTACAGAAATAGTTCTTTGATTGGTGGATTTGATCTCAATATAATTTTTAAAAAGCCAACTGAAATGAAAGAAACAGTGATTGTTTTATTTTTTGCTTATTTGTTTATTTATTTTGTGGATACACCCACCTGTACACAGCATTAATCTTGGTGCTCAGTTCAGGGAACACTTCTGGAGGGATCCAGAGTTCATATGAGATGCCAAGCAGTCTTCCCTTCTGGACTATTGCTACAGACCAGAAACTGTTGTATTTTGTATCCTTGAATGTGAAATGAGGTTTGTACTGTTTACATAAAAGGGGTTTGGGGAGAAATGCTGGGATCTGAGAAATCACATAAATGAGGGAAATCTCAACCTCCTGTCCAAGCTCAGTTTTATAGTATTTGGCCTCAAGGGGAAATATCCTGGATCATAATGATGGTGCTTCTGCCTGCTTAAAACTCAAACACTCAGATTGAATAGAGATGTGTGAAAAAACATTATTTTACCAGAAAGTTGTATTTTGGGGGTTTTGTCACACCTGGCAGAACTCATGGGTCACTCCTGGCTTCAGGCTCAGAAATCACTCCTTGCTGGCTTAGGGGACCATATGGGATGCTGGGATTTGAACCACCGACATTCTGCATGCAAGGCAAACACCTTACCTCCATGCTATCTCTCTGGCCAAGAAAGTTGTATGGTTTTTTTTCTTTTACTTTTTTTCCCCTTTATTTAAACATCTTGATTACAAGTATGATTGTGATTAGGTTTCAGTCATGTAAGGAACACCCCCCTTCACCTGTGCAACATTCCCACAACCAATGTCCCACAACAGCAGAAAGCTGGGGAGTCTCAAAGATTTGCCACAGGCATCATCCACATTGGCATAATACTCATCCCAGCTTGTTGAAGGGAATATAAGTAACAACTGAAGATGGTGTTCTGGGGACGTGACTGGTGTTCTGGAGATGTGCCTGAGTATTACCATCTTCATCTCTGTTAATAAGAATAAACCTAATGTAATGACTTAGACTAGATTAATCTAACTTTTAAAAATCAAAGGTACTTATTTGATTACCATATATTTAAAAGATCCAATGACCATTTGTTGGCAGATTCACACCATTTGAAATACAACATAGCTTTATCTCCATCGAAAAATCTTCCAGAACTGGGAGCACAGATGAGAGAAACATGTGTTTTGCATGACTGAAGTGCTGAATTCAATTTCTGGCAACAAATAAATAAAAATATGATACTAGACTTTAATCTTGGAAAGTTTACAGTTGGTTACTCAAGCAGTCAACAGTACAAATATCACCAGTCATGGTCCACAGGGCTGAGGCTCTGAAGCCTCTCACAGGTGCAGCAGATGTGGTTCTCAGAGCTGGTAAGGAAGATTCTGGAAGGAGACTTGAGGCTGAATTGAAAAATCTGGAACAGGGTCAGGAGATTTCAGCTCTCCCATAGTTCCCCACTGATCATCTACCATTTTTCCTGCAGGTACACTCCTGATATCTCAAGTATGTCAGAGCACCTAGTGCTTAGCTCTCAGTGACACACATCTCTATTAAATTCTTGGTCACCTGTTACTGGTGATTTATCAACTACTTAAGCTTTTTATAAGAAATTGTGCTGTCGATGTTGTTTGTTGTCTTTGTTGTCATTATTGTTTTTAAAATATGACTTAATGATGCATATTACACTTTCCATTTCACAGACTGGTGAAACGTTTTTGTCAGAACAAGAAAGAGTTATGAGAATATTAGAATAATCATTTGGCTCAACAACTGGATGCTGAAAGGAGTTAAAGTTATGTGCATGAGATACTCTTAGTAACACTATTGCAAGTCTCAGTGCATATTGGAAAATGGGGAGAGAAAAGGTGAAGAGGAGGAGGAAGAAGAGGAGGAGGAAGAGGAAGAGAAGAAGAAAGAAGGGAAGGAAGGAAGGAAGGAAGGAAGGAAGGAAGGAAGGAAGAAGACAAAGAAAGAAAGAAAGAAAGAAAGAAAGAAAGAAAGAAAGAAGAAAGAAAGAAAGAAAGAAAAGAAAAAGAAAGAAAGAAAGAAGAAAAAGAAAGAAAGAAAGAAAGAAGAGAAAGAAAGAAAGAAGGAAGGAAGGAAGGAAGGAAGGAAGGAAGGAAGGAAGAAGGAAGGAAGAAGGAAGAAGAAAAGAAAAAAGAAAGAAAGAAAGAAAAAGAGAAAGAAAGAAAGAAGAAAGAAAAAAAAAAAGAAAGAAAGAAGAAAGAAAGAAAGAAAGAAAGAAAGGAAGGAAGGAAGGAAGGAAGGAAGGAAGGAAGGAAGGAAGGAAGGAAGGAAGGAAGGAAGGAAGGAAGGAAAGACGGAAACAAAGAGGATGAGGATGAAAGGAAGAATAAAGAAGAGAAAAAACAATGAGGAGGAGGAGAAAGAGGAGTAAGAGGAGGAGGGGTAAGAGAAGAAGAAGGAGGAGAAGGAGAAGGAGGAGGAGGGGAGGAGGAGAAGAACAAGGAGAAGGAGATAAAGGGGACCTGGTGGTGCAAAGTCTACACCAATGGAGGAATGGATGTTGAAACAGTATATAACTTAAACTCAAACATTAACAACTTTGGAACTACATATCTTATGGAGATTGATTAAAAATCAGAAATTGAAAAAACGAAGAGAAATAAAGGTCTCCACAGGAACTCTAGGACCAGCATCTAAAATATTTTGAATTGTTGTATCAGAAAATAGCCATTAGATAGAGAGGACACCATAATTGACAAGGGAGACATTGAATGAGTGTCCTGTTGTCAACGTACAGGGGAGCTGTGAGTATGACAAGGATAGATAATTCTGTCAATGGCAGTTTTGGGGAAATGATAATGTTTTCTGAAGTTTGTTTAGAAGATCAATACTTCCTGTATGTGATGGACATCAATACGGTTGCTCCCTGAAGCCCAACAACCCAATTTATATCTTGACCTAATTTTACTGTGAGGGACAGTTGCTAGGGGGCAATATAATTCTGTAGAAATTTGTGTGTTTCCTTTTTCTCTTATAATCAAATTTCCTGTAACTTGTCCATTTCCACCCAAATAAGTGGGTTTATTTTCCTTTGGACTTAGAGGTTTTCCTGGAAGAGTTTTTCACCAGCTGTATATGGTTTTCCTTGTGGTAGACTTACAAATTTTAGGAAAAAAAAAAAAACAATAATATAGACAGAAAATCAATTGGAAGAATTCCCCATTTTTTAATTTTCTGTTTCTGGTTTTTAAGTGTCCTATGCATTCTTTCAACTATTGTCTGTTTTTTGGATTGTGTAGAATTCCTATTATATGTTTTATCTGCCATTATACAAAGCTTGAAAAGTTTTGCTGATGTAGGTCCATTATTTGTCTTGATTTTATTATGAATCCACGTAACTAAAAAGCATTGTAATCCAAAAAGAGCAGACTGCTTTACCCCTTTCTGAAGTCACAGGGGCTGACAATATATAACTAGAATATTTGTCAAAAACCACATAAAGATATGGTTCGTTGGGAAGAAGTTAACATTAGTCACATCCATTTGCATAATTTATTGATCCTCAGACTTAGAGGATTAGCTCCTGCCACATGAATTTTTCAGTGCATAGGGGTACAAAAAATAGGTTCTGAGCATCTTTGTAATATGGTTTGCAGTTGTAGCAAACATTGTTCCACAGGATTCTGAATATTTAATGCTGCAATGACAATTCCTCTGAAAAGGCCAACTACATACGCTGAGTCACTCACAATATTACAAGGGCCTGACAATGTGATAGTAGATAACTTAAGTTGACAAGTTCTACTTGATGTCACAGTTGTAATTGGTACATAATGTTGTGGTCAGGGATTGGCCAAAATTTATACCTTTTCCTGATGATGAAACATCAATATAAAACACAGTTATATCTGGAATAAGAGGGGTGTGAATGATGGAAAAAAATTATGAAATGTGTCCTTAGTGCTCGCTTCAGCAGCATATATACTAAAATTGGAACAATACAGAGCAGATTAGCATGGCCTGATTAGCATGACCCCTGTGGAAGGACGACATGCAAATTTGTAAAATGTGTCCTGAAAAAGTTCCAGTTTTTTCCTCTGATAGCTGTGAGGAAAATTCTCTTGAGTAGTCAGCTAAATCTCTTTGCAGAACTTCACTGATTGGTAGTATTGATTCAATTTCTTTTTTAGGTATTGAAAGGACTATGATATCAGGATCAATAAAATATGAGTTTGAAACCTCTCTTCCTATATAGCTATTAGTTTCAAGTATGGCATGATTATGAAATCTTTTTTGTTATGCATGTATATTCATTCCAGTGGTCCACATAATTGAACAATAGCAGCTGTTGATGATTATGGTGCCAGAAAAAGTAATACCCATACTTTCTCTCCTGGGGTAAAACAAATAAGATAGGACTTCTGGGGGTAATACATAAAAAGTCCAACACTTTTTGGGCCTCTGGAGTCAGTTGTCTTGGACTATTCAGAGCAGAGTCTCCTTCTAAAGTAAAAAACAAATTACTTAGTTCTGAGTTAGAAATACCAAGTGAATGATGGGCTTAAATAATATCTCCTAGCAGTCTCTTAAAATTGTTGTGTGATTTAACACCATTCCCATAGGTAGAAATTTTCTGAGGATGTACCATAGAGCTCTTGTGAACATAACCCAGATATTCATATGAGGAAAATATCTGAATTATTTTATGTTGCAACTTGTAATGCAGCTGCTGGAAGATTTTTTATATACCCTTATAAAACTTTGAGGCTCTCTCATTGGAATATGCTATCAAAATATCATCCATGTAGTCGATAACAGAAGCATCTGGAAATCTTCAGAGAGAAGGAAATAGACCTAAATTGTAAACTAAATTCAACCCAAGGTGAATGTGTCTGAAGCAGATTAGCCAAGCAGAATTAATACATCAAGCCATTCATAGGGAGAAAATCATGGAATCAGTTGGCTTCTCATTTTGTGTTCTCTCTGGGCCTGCTAAACTGAAACCACTCTTTATTGACCAGCTCAAATTCAGTTGGGAGGGTTGAGTGAGAGACAAAATTACCTATCCAGGAGGACTTATACAAGTAAACGAGGTTAGTTAAAAGAAAGGGAAGTTGGGGAACACCTTTGTTTTGGGTATAGACAGGGTGTTACAACAACTCACCCTTTTCTGTTAAAATTTTGAGAGAAACTATATAAGTTTTGTTCTGTTGTTCTCCACAAGAAGCATGAAGACCTAGAAAGGAACTAGAAAAGTGGCTGTTAATCTGCATAGGCATGGTTAAAGCTGGAGAAATAAAAAAAAAGAAAAAAGAAAAAACCTTTAACAGCAAGTAAGGGGAGAAAATTTTCTAATTCCTAGGAAACACTGCTGGTGAGTGTAGAAGTGGCTGTAAAAATGGCATAGGGTGGGGCCAGAGTGCTATCACAGTGGCAAGGTGTTTTCCTTGCATATGACCAACACAGGATGGACCCTGATTTGAATCCCAGCATTCCATATGGTCCCAAGCCTGCCAGGAGCAATTTCTGAGCACAGAGCCAAAAGTAACCCCTGAGCACCAGCAGGTATGACCCAAAAACTAAAAAAGAAAAAATATGGTTAAATTGTGCACACTTCATTCTCAAAACAATCAGCTTTTTTCATATTTCTGTCTTAGGTATATCACAATATTTTTTCATAGACTTCTCAGAGCATAGATATTAGAACCTTTCTGCAGATATACTTAATTTGAAAACAAGTTCCTAAAAACATTCTTACATCAAGCACTATAATACTAGTCTAGAGCATCCAATGCCCATTTCCTTAATCTTCTCTAAACAAATTATAAGAACATGTGTTTATGTATATAGCTTGAAAATTAGTTTGCTAAAACATTCTTATAATGAGCACTGTAATAAGAGTCTATAGTACCCAAGATTTTTAGTAGACTTCTGTGAAAAAAGATATTAGAAATTTTTTGCAGACAAAATTAATTTGATAATAATTTACTAAATAATACATCCAATCAAGCATCACAGCAATTGGTAAGTAGTCACTAGGATAGATGAAAAGTCCTTTGGTTCCTGGGACAGAACCTGGGTAGAGAAAGTCAGTTATCTCTCTTCTTCTGGCCCCCTCTCCAATGGGGATATCTTTTTGAATTCTACCCCATCAATGACCTCAGTAAACCATTGCAGGTTGGGTCAGGCCAAAATCCTTGCATAAAGTATCTTTAGTTGAAGAATGGCAATGAGCGTCAGCATCTGGTTTGCTGCTCATAGACTTCATCCCTCTCCCCCTTACTACCTGCTTCTGTCCCACCTGAGGGGTCGTCTGCCACCATGGGTAGTGAGTCAGTTGAGCGAGGCTGGATATAAACTAGCAGAATCTATATCTATTGGAAGCATAGAAGCTACCTTTCACTGGCACATTACCAGATCTGGATACATCTGCTATAAACCTCTCTCCTTTCATAATATCAAAGTCCTTAGTCTCTCTATCTCCAACAATGCACAGAAAATTTATGGGGTTATTTCTCTTAATAGCAGTCTAGTGAACAAAGATATTTTCTTTGGTCCCTTTCATGTTTATAAATCTATAATCATTCTGGACAATGAACCACTTGACAGTGTCCAGGACTTGGATTACCAGGACCAGTTTGTCCACCTGACAGTGCTTGTGCATAGGGTATCTCTGGTTGTGCTGTTTTTAGCCTCTGCCTTTGAACTGAATAGGCCTCAATGGTGTTTGTTTAATCATGCTTGGTGGGAAATGGAGCTAAGGGTCTGGAATCCTGTAAGAAACCCCATCACATCTTCCCTTTCTTTTATTGGCCTCCATATAAACTGGCAATTGTTATTTACATTCTCAAATGCCAGCTGTTTGATTAAATAATCCTGGATTTTCTTTTCCTTCATTGCCTTAGTATTGCTTTGGATAACCTGCTGATGACCTAAGCAATGGTTTTGTAAACTTCTAGTAAATTTTTGTAAAACTGCCCTTGAATTCTGAGTCCACATCCATTTTCTCCCACATACCTCAAGCTATTTCTCTTATGTAAGTCAGGATTGTCTGAGTAGCAGAGTAGCCTGATTTCATATTCTTCTTCTCCCAAAAGCATATTTAAGGTTATTCTCATTCCAGAAGCCTCTTGTCTTGTTTTTCAAGATTAAGCAGTTTAGCTTTTGCCTCATCACTGAACCATATTCACCATTGTAAGTATTATGATGGGTTTAGGTATGGTTTGGTCATAGTCTGAAAATATATGGTCAGTCATGGAATAAGCTCTTTCAAACCTTCACACTCATCAATACAAATGGCCAGCAGAGGGGGGCTCAATACTCCTAAAGAAGGTACAGAGAATATGAGCTTTTCAAAACATTGTTATATGAACAAAAATGAATCATTTGTCATTTACATATAACTTTCCTCCAGTATTTGATGTAGCTCTGCCTCTAAGGACCTTATAAAAAGATCTTTATCTTCATCAGTGGAAGGAGCAAAGGAGTCATGTAGCTATATGGCGCCCTTTCACAGTTCCTCTGGGTTCCAGGTGAGACTGTCTTCACAGAAGAAAATAAGTGGGGATTATTTCATATGCTAACTTTCTTTCACTCTGGGAATCTTTTAACCTAATGTATCAAGGTTAAGTTTTATTCTTAAATCTAAGGGAATAAATGTATTATTTACCCTCCCTAACTAGGTTGGTTGTGATGTCTCCATGCAGTCATTATTTTAGTGCATATGTCATTGTGGTTTTAGCCTCCACTGGGGAGATTCTGCTGCTCCAGTCTCCAGCATTCTTGTCTTTGACTCCTTGGGACAGAGTCACCATCACCTGTAGGTTCAATCAGAACATCAAGACAACCTCTACTTTACCAGTAGAAATCAAACCAATTTTTGAGGCTCCTTGTAAAGTCAGCCTCCCAGTCTGTCTCAGAGATTTTCTCTCAGTTCATTGGCAGTGGACCTGGGAAAGATTTCACCTTCCATGTCTATGGCCTGACCCTAAAAATGGGAGTCACAGTGATGCAAGCCAGAACATAATCCACCTGGGAGGAGATGGGAGCAGTTGGACCACCCCAGTTCCCAGGCTACTTCTTCCATCCACCAGAGAATGCTTCAGATGCAGCCACTGAGAAGACAGAGGTTTTAGCAGAAAAGATGAGGAACCTATGAACTCTTTTCTCTGCCTCAAACTCAGCAGCTTTGATATAATTATGTCTGTGCTAATTTCATAAAGACAGAAATGATTGCAACGGGGTTTATGAACTAATAAAACAAAATGTTTTCCATGCATGGAGGAGTCCAAGTGAGATCTCTGTCACCACAATTTTATCTGGGCACCACCAGGAGTGATCATTAAGCATATAGTCACGAGTTGCCACTGAGCATTTAGCACTCTTGAGAGCATCCCTCCCCAGCCTGTCCCCACAGAAAGCAACAAAAATAAAAATAAGGCACTTGAGTGAATGTTCACAGCTAGGTTAACACAAAGAATTAATGTCTAAACTATATCAATTCAAATGCCTTGGAAAACAATGAAAAGAAATTGGTTTAGAAGGAGGTGATAGCCTGGTATTCCTCCAGAAGTCAGAAACAGACTTCTATGGACACCTGGATTACATGTCCCTGTGGTTGGCCCTGAGATATGTCAGGAAACACAGACAGGGTATTACTAAATAAGAACAGTAAAAGGCTACAAGACTCTGAAGCACCGCACAGGAGACTAGTGTCTCCACATGCCATCTGTAGCTCCAGGCATCTGTGCTTGCTCTGTATATCCATGAGACATCCTGGGGAATATCCCTCATAGACTGGGATTTACATTTCGGGGTCTCTGATTTACATACCCTGAAGCTGACTTTCTTGAGATAATCTTGTGTATATGGCAATAATTGTTTTTGAACCTAACTCTGCATGTCAGTAAACCATCTCTTATCTTAAACATAATAATGTAGGGGACAGAGTGATAGCACATGGGGAAGGCAATTGCCTTGCATGAGGCTGACCTGGGTTCAATCCCTGACATTTCATATGTTCCTCCATATCATGCCTGCCAGGAGTGATTTTTGTGTGCAGAACCAGAAATAACCCCTAAGTTCTGCTGGGTGTGGGCCCCAAACAAACAAAGAAAGGACAACAACAAAAAAGCCCAAAATGTAGTAATGTAACATAGATTTTTGTTTGTTTGTTTGTTTTGTTTTTGTTTTTTTTTGTTTTTGTTTTTGGGCCACACCCGGTAACGCTCAGGGGTTACTCCTGGCTATGCGCTCAGAAGTTGCTCTGGCTTGGGGAACCATATGGGACACCAGGGGATCGAACCGTGGTCTGTCCAAGGCTAGCTCAGGGAAGGCAGGCACCTTACCTCTAGCGCCACCGCCAGCCCCAACATAGTTATTCTTCAATGATCATTATTGATGCTTTGGATTGTGATTTTAGAGTATATATAAAACCTAAATAAGTCATTTTTGAATGCCTTAGGCTCATTGATATACAGGGTCCATCACGGTGAAATAAACTTCTTTCACTGAGTTTGATAGGAAGCAACAGATTGCTGAGACAGGACAATTGGGCTGAAGCTGATCTGCATGTGCTGCTTGTGATGTTGGTACAACTGGTGCATCTTTTCTGTAACCAAGTGGATCTGGAACCTAAACTAAGTGCATCGCAGTCATCACAAAAACATACACAGCAAAGAAGAGAAAAGGGGGACTTGATAGCTGGTTCTATTGTGTATTTAACCAAGAAAATTCTGAGATTCAACATCCAAAGACTTTGAAGTTGCTGCAAAAGCAAGTGACCAGTAGATGGCAGAAAAAGCCTTAAAAAAATAAAACTCAATTCTAAATGCTTTTTAATTTATTTTTAATTTATTCCTTTTTAATTCTGAGAAGGGTGAACTTGTTATCTAGAAAACTGAGGCTTGTCTGTGAAGTTATGGGTACACAAGAAGGAACTGCCCTTGTGCTGAGTGTATGCAAACCTCTCTCTGTGCTTAGTGTCTGCCAGTGGCTGTGCCTTCCCATCCAACATGGCTGGGTCCCCAAGCCACCACTCAATTTCCATTCTGAGCAGAAACAGCTTCAGTGTAACTTGGAATCATGGCTTTTCTGGTTCTGCAATGGAAAGAGGAATGAGCCTTTACTTCATCATAGTTGCATAAAGCTTGTGCAGTTCTTGAAGGGGAGAGTTGTAGCCTATTTGGTTTTATTTCTCAAACCAGAACAATCAAAAAGTGCTATTGGCCTCTAACTGCTGAAATACTACAATTGGATTCCATACTCATGAGTAAAGAACTCAAGATAAGTTTTGTTCTCATAATAAATAACTCAGTTGTGGTCATCTCAAATTGATCATAGCATCTGCTATATGTGTGTGTTACCAAGTCATAGTAGTAGTTAAGTAAATCTCTTCTAAATTCCAGTTAACTTTAACTTATTTCTTGAATAATTTACTAAGGAGATGAAGTATTTCTTGTGGTGGAGTTGGTTGTTTTACAGATTGGCCTGGTGATGACAGCATACATATTTCAATTATCTGTTTTGCAGACCTGGGACCAGTATCTGAAATCTTTTCAGTTGCTGTATCCAAAGTAGCCACTAGATGGCAGAGAGACCCAACTGATGAGAGAATCTGGATCCTAGAAGCACTGGTACAGAAACAGAATGTCTGTACATTATAAATAGGGAGAGGGTCTAGTAGGTGTGATGAACAAAGTCTGTAAGTAGCTCTCAGTAGTTTAAGATTTGGGAAAAATATGCTCTCAGCAGTGTGAATGAAAATCCAATCCTATCTGTCTGCCAAGACATTATTAGATTTACCTATAAAAACTTATTTATGACGGGACCTAGTCTCATTAAGAAGTAGACAGTGACAATAGACCATCACTAAGGGTAAAATGAGGCCAATACAGAAGTGCAGATATCATCCTCTGTTGCATTTTCTTGGTCCCCCATAACCCAGATGTACCAATCAGAACCTTATTTAAACTGGTCTTTGCATCTGCCAGAATGCACTTCAGCCACATATCTAGTGCCCTGGACTCTACACGTCAGAGCCTTCAAAGCCTGTTATGATTTCAATATGGTTGACACTGATATATGCATATGTATATGTATATATGTATATATACTTATATATATTTAATTTACAGTTTTCTGCTGCTATTGAACAGTGACAACTCCCTCTAGACACACTAAAAGAAACTGGATATCAGAACTCACAATGCTCCTACTCCAGACTCTCAGTTCTAGTGCCAGCTGAGAAATGGATGTGGGTGGGTCAAGGGAAGGTGCCCGTGATCTAGAAGGAGATGACACCTTTGCAGTACATGTGCAGCTGTCACACTCTCACTTGATCAGCAGCACAATTTCTCTAGCAAGACTTAGAGGACAAATTAACACAAGCCTATATTTGAGATTAGTCTCTACATTCTTTCTCCAAATTAGCATTATGAGTTCTGATACCCACTTTCTCTTAGAGTATTTAAAGGGAGTTGTCATAACTGTCCAATAGTGACAGAAAACTGTGAATTAAATATACATACATACATATATATTGCAATGTCAACCACATGTGACATCAAAACAAGCTTGAAGAGAATCAGTAAGTATTGGAGCCTATTGCCCATGATGATGTGGCAAGTTTTCTAATTAGATCAAATATAGTAAAAAAGATTAACAAAGATTTTAAAATAAAATTAACAAAATCTGCTTATCAGTGTAAAGGTAATATTTGAAGTGTCCAAATGGTCATATGTGGGACTAGTTACACTCAAGCAAAATGTTCTCATCATTAAAAATATTCTAGAAGCCACTGAAAAATATGTTCATCATGTCTCAGGTTGTGGTTTTGATTTGTGACACTCTTGTAAAATGAATTTGATTATTCAAACACAAAACATAATCTCTGGTGGGAGAACAAGGAGGCCATTATTATATTAGTTGATCAGACTAGTTGGTCTATTGAGGCAAGTACCTGAGATTTTAAACAAAGCTCAGGTGCCACAGAGCCTGTTTTCATAGAGGCATTAACTGCAAAAACTATCACTGTTTTGCTTCAGCCCAAACTGATACTTCTGTGTGAGCACAATCTTCACCCCACACTAACTCCAACATTCACAGGGGCATTCTAAACCCCATAGAGGCGTCTTCTACTATTTATGAATTTAATCACTTTTAAGGTTGCTATCATGTCCTTTCCTGAATTCTCATCAACCCATTCACCTGAGACACCTTGTCCTTCATCTGTTCTCTGAGAGGTTTAATCTCTTCAGAATAGCAAGAGATGACTGACTGAGGAATGCACAAGTTAACGCACACAGGATATTCCATGAGGAACTGGTCTCCATGGGCTGTCTCCTTATCCCATGTGTACACATTGGATATGTCAGGTCAGGGAAGAGAAGGAAATCATAAAGAAAGTTACAGAAGAGCCAAGGATCTTTCAGTCAGTGTAATGACAGAGCTGAAAAGGGAACAAGCCTCTGTAGATGTGAAGGAATCTAAAATTAGGGATGAGGCAGAAGAAGAGGAAGAGAATCTCAGAGTGAAGGAGAATACAGGCTTCAAGGAGACATCAATAGAAATGTCACATACTCTATTTTCTCTCTAATTTATGAATCATTATCTATACTTTTTATGATGCTTTCCCCTCAATACAGTGCTCAATACAGTGCTGCTTTCTATTTGGTTTTGGTTGGGAGTTACTGTGCCATACCCAGTGAGGCTAACGAGCTATTTCTAGTTCTGAGTAAAGACTTTTAGAAGTGCTCAGGGTACCATATGTGTATCAGATATCGAACCAGGTAGCCATTGGGCAAAGCTGCATCTTTGCACTGTTCTATTGTCTGTCCGGACCTCTGTCTGGTGTAAATGGCAATTTTCACCTGACACATTTCAGGGATCAGTTAGATAGTTAATAGTTCAGTATTGTCTCTGCTGGGATAAGTCAGAGTTCAGGAATGTCATGGCCCAGAGAGCCTCTAGATATGGTCTTGACTGTCCATGGCACTGCAGCACCACAATTGCTTAGCCTCCATGGGCTCCTGCACTGAGGATAGCCCAGATGGATGAGTGTTGTTCAGAGTGATAATCAGGTCTGAGAGCCTACAAAAAGCAATAAAATATTGGAAGACAACATTTTGACTTAGAAAATGTAGATGAATATAACATTGGGATATCACAGTCATATAGGATATTATATCATATTCATATATAAAACCTAGATTTTCCTTAAAAATGCTGATGTGAGAAATCATAGCTCTCTGTAGAGACTATTTAAACATAGTGTCTTAATGTGTCTTTCTCTGGGCAGAGGGAAACAGGAAGCAGTGTCTGGCTCACTGAGGCCACCAGAAGAGCCAAATTCCCCTTGAGGCTACCTACACTGGTGCACACTTGTTCCCCTGGGATGAGCATGTTCTCTGGGGTCAAAACTTCTGTTCCCCCAGAAAAACCTGAACTCCAACATCCCTCTGCTGTGCTGTTCCCCAGCAAACACTCTACCCTCTGTCTGTCCAGTAGGCCCAGCCCCTCTCATTTGCAAGTCTCACAGCTCCCTGTGCAGGACACTCAAGAACACTGGTTCTCCCTGTGCAGGCTCAGTCCCAGTCAGGACACACAGAGACCATGAGGGCACCAGTGCAGCTCCTCAGCTTTCTCATGCTCTGGCTTCCAGGTGAGAAGGGAAACCAGGACTCACTGAGCTTAGTGCTCCCTGGGCTTCAGAGAAGGAACTGAAGTGTGCTGAATGATGCTAATGAATGTTTCTATTTACTCTCTCAGGTGCCAGGGGTGACATCCAGATGACCCAGTCTCCTCCATCCATGTCTGCATCTCTGGGAGAGAAAGTCGCCATCACCTGCAAGGCCAGTCAGGGCATTTACGGGGACTTAGCCTGGTATCAGCAGAAACCAGGGGAAGCTCCCAGGCTTCTGATCTATTATACATCAAACTTGCAATCCGGCGTCCCTTCCCGATTTAGTGGCAGTGGATCTAACAGAGATTACACTCTCACCATCAGCAGCCTGGAGTCTGAAGATGCAGCCACTTATTACTGTCTACAGTATGATAATACGCCTCCCACAGTGATACAGGCCATGACATAAACCCCAGGGATGAGCTGTGTGAATGCTGGACAGCCACAGGCTGCTCCTCCTGAGTGCCTCACCTGCTGAGAAGGAGTGTCACATGCAGCTTTCACTGTAATGTAGTAGAAGATTATGAAGAAATAACACTTAAGCCTCTACTTTAAAGATGAGAATTCTTGTAAGAAGGCTTTTCCATGAGAAAAAGAGAGACAGAGGAGAGATAATGAGAGAGAGAAGTGAATTAAAGTGAAGTGAAGTGAGATATGTCCCTAATTTCTGTATATAGGAACCCTAGCTTAGAGCCCATGGCTAAGGGAGGGACACTGGGCTCAAAAAGCCTGTACAACAATTTGCCATGAGATTGCTTAGGGGATATTGATAAAGGTTGCAGGCATATACTGATATTGTTATATCGATATATTAATTGATATATTAGACATTGATAAAGGATCAGGCCTCTCTTGTTTGAGACATCGTTTACTAGCATGCTAAGGACACCTCTTTGAGTTCTTCTAAAGACCACCAAGATTTCTATAAATCACAACTGTTTCCTAGTTACCAACTAAATGTGGTGAATTCTAGTTGTTTCAGGCCTTCCTAATCAGTATAGGAATGCTATAGGAGATAAGAATGTGAAAATGAAGACTCAAAGCACCCATCCCTGAGCCATGTGCACTTTATTTTTATAAAAAAAAAAAAAACAACTTAGGCATGTAATAAACAGCCACACAAAAGATGTCCTGGAAAGGAGGAACAGGGCATTCAAGCCACAAAGCTGATTCAATAAATTTAGGATGGAAATTAGGGTATTGTTAAATTCTAGACCAAAAATAAATAATGTCTCTGGTAAAGATCAATAAGTATTGTAATTATTGTATTAATGAGGGTGTCAATGAATTCTATAGAATATTTTAATGTTCATCTATACCTCACAGAAGCCATATGTTTTCCTGCTATGTAAACTATTGATCACCCCTTCTTCCTTGCTAACTCAGAAAGACTTGCTAAAGTAAATGTATAAAAACTCTGCTCTTTGAGTGAATAAAGAGGCTAGACCCAAACTTCTCTCCTGGTGTGTGGTCTAGTCACAATTTGCCAACTCCAGTGCCCACTCTCCTAGAAGACCCCACTGATGTTTCTGTGTCTAGCTGCTCCTGCCCAGTCCCTAGAGGCCCGTGACATCTGGCGCCCAACATGCATGGCGGAAGTGAAGTAAAATGCCTGCAAGCGAGACAGGTAAGGGAGGATGCATGGGAGAGAGTAGGGCATCAGGGAGGGTGAGAGAGAAATTGTTGACTTTGGTGGAATGAAACACGCACTAGTGAAGGTCGCTATACATTGTCTGACTGTAACTCAATTGTGAACAACTTTATCTATGGGAATAATTATAGTATGAACAACCTTGAATCCATGGTGTTTAAATTAAAAAAATTATAAAGGAGAAAAATTTCTTCCTTCCTTCTTTTCTTCCTTCTTTGCTTCCTTACTTCCTCCCATCCTTTCTTTTCTCTTTCCTTAATTCTATATTTACTTTATTATTTTTTTCCTTCCTTCATGTTTGTTTTATGGTCAGAACCTGAGGTGCTAGGGGCTACTCTTGCCTTGAAACTTAGAGGTAGCTTTGGGCAGTTCTTAGTGAAGCATATGGAGGCAGAGATACAACTCAAACCTCTTCTGTATGCAAGGAAACAAAACCATTATATTGCCTGAGGAATATTATATGTTTAATGTGATTTCATAATTTATGTATACATTTAAATTCAATTTACTTTTTAAAGGACATGTGTTGTGTATGTAAACATTTTATGGGATTATTATGTTACTGACCCTACCCTGATTGGTGATTGTGCCCTACCCTAGGGTGTGATCTGGCATTCTGCCCCCACCCTAGGGTGGTATCTGATTCTGCTCCAACCATTGGGTGGTACCTGATTCTGGGGGGTAAAAACAAGTGTCTGTGGAAGATGAGGGGCTTTTTAGCTAGAACTGATGCTGAGGCTTTGGACTTCAGTCTTGTCTACCGAATAAAGCTAATATTTCCACAAGCCTGACTGCCTGCGAGCTGTTTACCCACCACTTCTCCTCAGAACCACTGGCTGAACAGGGTGGCAGATGTGACTCAGGTCATAGCAAAACCAATCCTAGCAGTGTGCACATATCCATGTACCTTAAAGCCCTATGTATGAGCTCTCACTCCTCTAGATCATAAGCTGGTGTCCAGCTAAGAAAAGTGAATGTGGGGGCTCATGGGAGCTACCTGTGGTCTGGGCATATTTCAAGGATGCAAAGACCATAATAGGCACAGTCACACTATTGTGACAAGTACAATTGCATTGTCACAGAAAGGAATCTAGGAATAATCATTTTAGCCTAGGCAGAACACATGTTTTTCAGAACTGAGACCCAGAGTTTTATTTCTCTAACCAAAACAACCCAAAATAGTGCTATTGGCCTCTAGCTGCTGAAATATTATAGTTGGATGTCATACTCATGAATACAAAACTCACAAATAAGTTTTACTCTCAATCATGAGTAATTCAGTTGTGGTCCTTATGGCTGATGCTCTCTGAGTAATCCTCACTGAAACAGCATCTATGGTTCCAACTGACTTTGAATTAGACATGAAGCTGAGTTGACAACTCTGCGTTTGGACCCAAGTTCCCTGTGCTTCCCAACATTCCCTCTCTGCTCACCTGTCATTGCACATGCAAGTTAATTCATGTGCATGAGATTCTTTCTGGAATTACACCTGTGGCTTCTCAAATTGATCTTAGCACCTGCTGTGTATGTTAGTGAACCAGTGATAATAGTAGCCTTTGGTTAGATAAATCTCTTCTAAATTCCAGATATCTCTAACTTATTTCTTCTCTGACAGTTATCTATTTTAATAAGGAGAGGAAGCATTCGTTGTGTGGGTGTCAGTTATGATACAGACAGGTCTGGTGATGTCTGTTTCACAACCTGGGAAAAGTCTTTTTCAGAATCACTGGGAACAGCCCCTAAAAATCTTCTCATTGCTGAATCATAAAATAGCCAGTAGATGGCAGAGAGACCCCATAACCAACAAGAAAAAAGCCTGGATCCTAGAAATTCTGGGAGGAATTTGTCAATAGAGACAGGGGCCCTGCAAAGGTTATGGGAAAAATCTGAAGTAGTTATAATAGGCCATATTTGGGGGGGGGTAACACCCAGCTGCACCCAGGACTTACTTCTGGATCTGCACTTACAAGTTACTTCTGGCAGGCTCAGAGACCAAATGGGATGACAGAGATTAAAACCATGTAAGGCAAACTGTGTTTATATAAGTCAGTTGATAGAGTCTTTCTTTGTGGCAAAGGGATCAAGAAGCAGGGTCCTGACTCTCAGGGACCCCAGAGGACACCATTCATCAGCAGTCACACTGGTGCCTGCCATGTGTGGATGAGCATATTCTCTGAGGGCTAGATCTGCTTCATTAGAGAGACAGGAAACCCCACTTTGCCTCAGCTGTGCTGCTGCCACACAAACCCTCTTCTGCCTGCCCAGCAGGCCCAACCTCCTCTAATTTGCAAGTCCTAGAGCTCCTGGCTCAGGATATTCAAAAACACTGGGATTCTCAGTACAGACTCAGTCCCAGGCAGGACACAGTGAACATGAACGCCCCTGTGCAGCTCCTCAGCTTCCTGATGCTCTGGCTCTCAGGTGAGGGTTCACTGGGCTTAGTGTTCCCTGAGCTTCAGAAAATGGAAATAATGGTGATGAATGGTGATGATGAGTGTTTCTATTTTCTCTCTCAGGTGCCATGAGTGATATCCAGCTGACCCAGTCTCCATCTATGTCTGCAAATCTGGGACAGAAAGTCTCCTTCTCCTGCAAGGCCAATCAGAACATTGGCAACTCTTTGCACTGGTATCAGCAGAAACCAGGGGAAGCTCCTAGGCTCCTGATCAAGTATGCATCAAACTTGCAACCTGGTGTCCCTTCCAGATTCAGTGGCAGTAGATCTGGCACAGATTTCACTTTCACCATCAGCAGCCTGGAGTCAGAGGATACTGCCACTTATTACTGTCAAGAGAGTTATAGTTCCCACAGTGATACAGGCCAGAACAAAAACCCCCAGAGAAGACATTAATGAAGCTTTGTAGCCCCAGATGCTCCTGCTACTTCCCCCTGCTGAGAGAGTATCATTTGCACATACAACGTGATATGTTAAAAACTTTTTTATTCTCCCTCTCATCCCATGTGCAGTGAAATGACTGACTAGATCTGCTGGTTTAATTTTTAGAGATTATTTTTCTTTAAGAATGTGGGAGACAGGTTTATTCAGAGTTCATGTTGAAGGACTATACTATACATTCTCTAGGAACCATTGTTTTAATTCTATTTAAAAATTAATAATGAGGGACCTGAGTGATAGCACAGGGTGGTATCAGTGAGCACCCTTCATATGGCCTAAAACCAAAATAATAATAATAAATAATAATAAAATATTTTCCCTCACCAAAGTGAAGGTGAAGTGAAGGAAGACCCCTCCAGAGGCATCTCACAAAGCACATCCTGGTCCTGCCAAAGAATGTTTGAGTAGATCAGAGGGATAATGTTGCAGGGGTCCAACATTCAGAGCTTAGGTAGGGGTACAGATCTGCTTCTTTGATGAGGGCATTTGGTCCTAAACTCGACTGAAAACAAAATCCTAATTCAGTGACAAGAACTATGGGATACTTGTTTCTTGGTTTGTTTGTTCTGGGACACATGCTGTACTACTCAGGACTTACTTCTAGATTTGTGCTCAGGGATCACTGAAAGTGGGCTCAGAAGTCCATATGGGATGCCAGAGATTGAACTTAGTTTTTCGTGTACAAGGCAATCACCCTACTCACTTGACTATCACTCAAGCCCAGGAACTTGATTATGAAATTGAGTTTATATTGGTTACATACAATGAAGGTCTTGGGGAAAATCAGGGATGTGAAAACTCATATAAAATATTGAGATTACAACCTTCTGTGCTAAATTCAATGCCACAGTATTTGGCCTCATCAGGAAACACCCTGAATTACAATGGTGGTGCTTCCTACCTGCACAAGACTTAAAGTTCTCAGAGTGACTGTAGATATGTGAAAATTAATTATTATTTTATCACTAGTTTCCTTTTTGTAGGATGGGGTTTTGGACCACACCCATCTGTGTTCAAGGGGTTTCTCCTGACTCTGTACTCAGAGGACCAGGGGATCATATGGAATGCTGGGGATCAAACCTGGGTCCATCCCTGGTCGGTCATATGCAAGGCAAACACGCTACCACTGTGCTATCACTCTGGCAAAATGAAAAAATATTACATTCGTCTCAAGTAAAATGTTTAAGTTACACAAAATATAGTTATATATTTGTGCAAAGTAACAGCACAATTATCCAACAGCTGTATGTGGGGCCAGATATGCTGAGGCATAGCTCTAACATCACAGAAATAATCTAGGATCTGGATACAAATTTGTTGGAATATATATCTAAAGTACTAGATTTGATTCCTGGCAGATTAAAAAGTGCTCTTGGGGACTAATAGTTGAAACATGACGTTTGGTTTCTAAGCAGCCATGTGTGAATACTAACCTCACAGTCATGGTGCATAAGTCTGATGACCTTAGAGGACTCAATGTGGCAGCACTTTCAGACTCAGGGTGGTCTGGATGATTCTGAAGGTGTCATGAAGCTGGGGTGCACGAACCTACTACATCCAGACTCAGAAACGCTTTCTGTTTAGAGACACCACACTACACCCACACACACACCACAACACACACAACACCAGCTCAACCTATCACTTCACTGCGGGATTCTCCTCCTGCCTGGAATCTCTCTCTGGATTTACATACTTTTATCTCCATAGTGGTTCATAGCTACATATTAAGGTCTGGGTCGGTCATGTCTCTTTTCTGAATTCCTGGTCACCTGTGAGTCATTTAGGCTCAAATAGAGGAATAGTTATGAAGCAGGGAAATCTTTCTTTCTTTTTTTTTTTTTTTTTTTTTTTTAGTTCTTCAGTACTGACCTTGGTGATAGATATTACCGAGTCTCTTTCCCAGACTGGTGAAAAGCTTCTGAAAGCATCACTTAGACACAGAAAAGTCTCACTCATCTATGGATTTAAGAAAAATGAAAGACATTACTATAACAATGCCCACAGACAATAGAGATGAGGGACGGAAGACCAGCTCATGATTTGAAGCTCACCACAAAGAGTGGTGAGTGTAGTTGGAGAAATAACTACACAAACAACTATCATAGCAATGCTAATGAATGAGAGAACTAGAATGCCTGTCTCAAATACAAGTGACGGGAGTAATGGAGATCATTGGTGATGGGAATGTTGCATGGGTGAAGGAGGGTGCTCTTTAAATAACTGAAACCCAACTGCAATCATGTCTGTAATCAAGGTGCTTAAATAAAGATATAAAATACAAAACACTAGCTCCAACATTCCACACGGTCACTCCTACACCCCATAGAGGTATCCATTACTGTCTATGGTACCAATACTTGTGGGGGTGTTCTCATGCCCTTTCCTGTGGTCTCATCACCCATTCTCCTTGATACAATGTGCCCTTTATTTGCTCTATAAGAGCTCTAATCTCTTCCAAATGCAAGAGATCAGTGGATGAGGGAAACACAAATAAATATACACAGTCTATTCCATGAGAAACTGGACTGTCATCCCACCCTAAGTGGACATATTTCCATATGGCACTTGAGGCAAAAAAGAATGAAAGAATGAAGAGAGTTAAAGAAAGTAAAGGGTGTTTCCAGTCACGGAAATAACAGAGATGAAAAGTCTCTGTAGATATGGAGGGAACCTGAACTTATGGTTTAGGGGGAGGTAGAGGGAGAGAATCTCAAAGTAAAGGAGGATGCAAGCTTCAAGAAGACACAATGGTGTTGGGGCCTGAGCAATAACAATGGTAGGGCATTTGCCTTGCACATGACAGACCCATGACAGACCTGAGTTCAATCCCTGGCATCCCATATGATCCCCAGCCTGCCAGGAGCAATTTCTGAGTGCAGAGCCAGGAGTAACCCCTTAGCTATGCCAGGTATGGCCCAACCCCACCCCAAAATGGACATACAGTGGGAATGTTACATACATCTTCACTCTAATATATGAATTATTTCACAATTTTATTATCTTTTCCTAAGTACAATTCTGTTGAGAATTTTTTTGTTTATTGGGACTCATCCAGCAGTACTTAGAGTTACTACTCCTGGCTCTGCACTCAGGGAAGACTCTAGTAGTGCTCAGAGAACCAAATAGAATGCTGGGATCAAACTGATGTCAGCCTTGTGCAAAGCAAGAGCCCTCCCCCACTGTACTATCACAATGTCCCAACTCTGTCTTGTTTAAATGGCAATTCCTCACCTACCACATATAGGGTCCTGGGGAGGGGGTTGATAGCTGAGCAATGTCTGTGCTGGGTCAAGTCAGAGCCCAGGAACTTTATGGCCCAGAGTATCTCTAAGTGCAGGCTTGAAATTTCCTGGCACTGCAGCACCACAATAGCTTTCTTTGCCTCCATGGTCCCTTACACTGATGCTCAGCCAAGAGTGATGAATGTTGTTCAGAGTAACCACCCCTCCTAGAGCCCACAAGAATTAATAGAACGTTTGTAAATATAGTTTTTATTTTAAGTATATAGGAAAAATAAGATATTACAGTGAATAGGAAACCTACTAACCTTAATGTAAAGATGAGAAATTACTGGTATCAAGAGAGTCCTTGGAGTGTTTGTGTTGGTGTCATATGACAGACGGAAAGATAAAGCAAGAAGCTGTCCCGACACTCAAGGACCCTAGAGAACACAGCTCTATGGACCCACACTGGTTCCCTCCTGTGCTCCTTGAAACAAGCATGTTCACTGGGGGCCAAATTCTTCTTCCCCAGGGGACCTAAACCATTGCTTTCCCTCAGCTGTGCTGCTCCCATACAAACACTCCACCCACCTGCCAGCCCAGGAGGCTCACCCCATCTCATGTGCAAGTCTCCCAGCTCCCTGCCCAGGATCCTCAAGAACTCTGGGTCTCCCTGTGCATGCTCAGTCCCAGTCAGGATACACAGTGGACATGAGGGTCCTTGTGCAGCTCCTCAGCTTCCTGATGCCCTGGATTCCTGGTAAGAAGGGAAACTAGGGTTCACCTGGCTCAGTGCTGCCTGGGCTTCAGGGGAAGGAACTGAAGGGTGAATGGAGATGATGAGTATATTTTCTTTTAGGTGCCAGAGGTGATATCCAGCTAACCCAGTCTCCATCCATGTCTTCATCTCTGGGAGGGAAAGTTGACATCGCCTGTCAGGCAGTCAGGACATCAGCAATTATTTGCACTGGTATCAGCAGAAACCATCAGAAGCTCCCAGGGTCCTGATTTATTGAGCCTCCAATTTACACACAGGGGTCTCTTCTAGGTTCAGTGGCAGTGGTTGTGGCACAGATTTCACACTCACCATCAGCAGCCTGGAATCTGAAGATGCTGCCACTTACCACTGTCAACAGGAACATAGTTCCCCTCCCTCAGTGATACAGGCCAGAACATAAACCTCAGATATGAGCTGTGTGAAGCTGAGCAGCTCCAGCTCCTCTTTTGGTTACTCCACCTGCTGAAAGTGACCCTTGAAGTCAGATTTTGATGTTGTAGGTGCTTTCAAGGAGAAATAACAATTTTAGGCTCTATCTCCTCCCTCCTATCCCATATGCACTGAAATTATTATAAATTTGCTAATAAATATTTAGAGATTATTTGTCTTAAGAATATGTGTGACAGTTTTACTCAGAATTCATATTGGAGGAATAATTACTCTACATATACTCTACATATAGTAGAAACCATTGTATTAATTTTTATTTTAAAATTAATAATGAAATATGTTCCCACACCAAAGTGGGAACAAAGCTACTTCCCACTGTTTAACCTACTAGGTATTTCACAAATCACATCCTGGTCCCACCAAGGAACCTTTGATGTTGGCCAGAGGGAGCATCCTGCAGGGGTCAGAGTTGCAAAGCTAGGGAAAGTGGTACAGAAATAGTTCTTTGATTGGTGGATTTGATCTCAATAAAAATTTTAAAAAGCCAACTTAAATGAAAGAAACAGCGGTTGTTTTATTTTTTGCTTATTTGTTTATTTATTTTGTGGATACACCCACCTGTACACAGTATTAATCTTGGTGCTTAGTTCAGGGAACACGTCTGAAGGGATCCAGAGTCCATATGGGATGCCCAGCACTCTTCCTTTCTAGACTATTGCTACAGACCAGAAACTGTTGTATTTTGTATCCTTGAATGTGAAATGAGGTTTGTACTGGTTACCTAAAAGGGGTTTGGGGAGAAATGCTGGGATCTGAGAAATCACATAAATGAGGGAAATCTCAACCTCCTGTCTAAGCTCAGTTTTATAGTATTTTTCCTCAATGGGAAATACCCTGGATCATAATGATGGTGCTTCTGTCTGCTTAAAACTCAAACACTCAGAGTGAATGGAGATTTGCGGAAAAAAAACATTATTTTATCAGAAAGTTGTATTTTTGGGGGGAGGCTCACACCTGGAAGCACTCATGGGTCACTCCTGGCTTCAGAATCAGAAATCGCTCATGGCAGACTGAGGAGACCATATGGGATGCTGGGATTTGAACCACTGACATTCTGCATGCAAGCAAACACCTTACCTTCATGTTATCTCTCCAGCCAAGAAAGTTGTATGTTTTTTGTTTTACTTTTTTTCCCTTTATTTAAACATCTTGATTGCAAGTATGATTGTGATTAGGTTTCAGTCATGTAAGGAACACACCCCTTCACCAGTGCAATATTCCCACCACCAATATCCCATAACAGCAGAAACCTGGGGAGTCTCAAAGATTTACCACAGGCATCATCCACATTGGCACAATACTCATCCCAGCTTGTTGAAGGGAATATAAGTAACAATTGAAAACTGGTGTTCTGGAGATGTGACTGAGTATTACCATCTTCATCTCTGTTAATAAGAATAAACCTAATATAATGACAGACTAGATTAATCTAACATTTAAAAAATCAAAGGTACTTATTTGATTACCATATATATAAAAGATCCAATGACCATTTGTGGGCAGATTCACACCATTTGAAATACAACATAGCTTTATCGCCATAGAAAAATCTTCCAGTTCTGGGAGCACAGATTAGAGAAACATGTGTTTTGCATGACTGAAGTGCTGAATTCAATTTCTGGCTACAAACAAATAAAAATATGATACTAGACTTTAATCTTGGAAAGTTTACAGTTGGTTACTCAAGCAGTCAAGAGTACAAATGTCACCAGTCATGGTCCACAGGGCTGAGGCTCTGAAGCCTCTCATAGGTGCAGCAGATGTGGTTCTCAGAGCTGGTAAGGAAGATTCTGGAAGGAGACTTGAGGCTGAATTGAAAAATCTGGAAGAGAGTCAGGACATTTCAGTTCTCCCATATTTTCCCACTGATCATCTGCCATTTTTTTCTGCAGGTACACTCCTGATATCTCAAGTTTGTCAGAGAACCTAGTGCTTAGCTCTAAGTGACACGGATCTGTATTAAATTCTTGGAAACCTGTTACTGGTGACTTATCAACTACTTATGCTGTTTATAAGAAATTGTGTTGTTGATGTTGTTTGTTGTTTTTGTTGTCATTATTGTTTTTAAAATATGACCTAGTGATGCATATTACACTATCCATTTCACAGACTGGTGAAACGTTTTTCTCAGGACAAGAAAGAGTTATCAGAATATTAGAATAATCATTTGGCACAACTGGATGCTGAAAGGAGTTAAAGTTATGTGCATGAGATACACTTAGTAACACTATTCAAATCTCAGTGCATAATGGAAAAGGGGGAGAGAAAAGGTGAAGAGTAGAAGGAAGAAGAGGAGGAAGAAGAGGAAGAGAAGAAGAAAGAACGAAAGAAAGAAAGAAAGAAAGAAAGAAAGAAAGAAAGAAAGAAAGAAAGAAAGAAAGAAAGAAGAAGAAAGAAAGAAAGAAAGAAAGAAAGAAGAAGAAAAGAAAGAAAGAAAAGAAAGAAAAAGAAAGAAAGAAAGAAAGAAAGAGAGAGAGAAAGAGTGAGAGACGAAAGAAAGAAAAGAAAAAGAAAGAAAGAAAGAAAGAAAGAAAGAAGAAAGAAAGAAAGAAAGAAAGAAAGAAAGAAAGAAAGAAAGAGAAAAGAAAGAAAGAAAAGAGAGAAGAAAGAGAGAGAGAGAGAGAGAGAGAAAGAAAGAAGAAAGAAAGAAAGAAGAAGAAAGAAAGAAAGAAAGAAAGAAAGAAAAAGAAAAGAAAGAAAGAGAAGAAGAAAGAAAGAAAGAAAGAGAAGAAAGAAGAAAGAAAAGAGAAAGAAAGAAAAGAAAGAAAGAAGAAAGAAGAAAAGAAAGAAAGAAAGAGAGAGAGAAAGAGGATGAGGATGAGAGGAATAATAAAGAAGAAAAACAATGAGGAGGAGGAGAAAGAGGAGGAGGGGAAAGATAAGAAGGAGAAGGAGAAGAAGGAGGAGGAGGAGGAGGAGGAAGAGAGGAGGAGAAGAACAAGGAGAAGGAGATAAAGGGGACCTGGTGGTGCAAAGTCTACACCAATGGAGGAATGGATGTTGAAACAGTATATAACTTAAACTCAAACATTAACAACTTTGGAACTACATATCTTATGGAGATTAATTAAAATCAGAAATTGTAAAAATGAAAAGAAATAAAGGTCTCCACAGGAACTCTAGGACCAGCATGTAAAATATTTTGAATTGTTGTATCAGAAAATAGACATTAGATAAAAGAGGACACCATAATTGACAAGGGAGACATTGAATGAGTGTCCTGTTGTCAACATGTACAGGGGTGCTGTGAGTATGACAAGGATAGATAAATCTGTCAATGCAGTTTTGGGGAAATGATAATGTTTTCTGAAGTTTGCTTAGAAGATCAATACTTCCTGCATGCGATAGACCTAAATATGGTTGCTCCCTGAAGCCCAACAACTCAATTTATATCTTGACCTAATTTTATTGTGAGGGACAGTTGCTAGGGGGCAATACAATTCTGTGGAAATTTGTGTGTTTCCTTTTTCTCTTATAATCAAATTTCCTGTAACTTGTCCATTTTCACCCAAGTAAGTGGGTTTATTTTCCTTTGGACTTAGAGGTTTTCCTGGAAGAGTTTATCACCAGCTGTCTATGGTTTTCCTTGTGGCAGACTTACAAATTTTAGGGAAAAAAAACAATAATATAGACAGAAAATCAATTGGAAAAATTCTCCATTTTTTAATTTTCTGTTTCTGGTTTTTAAGTGTCCTATGCACTCTTTCAACTATTGTCTGTCTTTTGGATTGTGTAGAATTCCGGTTATATGTTTTATCTGCCATTATAGAAAACTTGAAAAGTTTTGCTGGTGTAGGTCCATTATTTGTCTTGATTTTATGATGAATCCACGTAACTAAAAAGCTTTGTAATCCAAAAGGAGAAGACTGCTTTTCCCCTTTCTGAAGTCACAGGGGCTGACAATATAAAACTAGAATATTTGTCAAAAACCAAATAAAGATATGGTTCGTTGGGAAGAAATTAACATTAGTCACATCCATTTGCCATATTTTATTGATCCTCAGACTTAGAGGATTAGTTCCTGCCACATGAATTTTTCAGTGCATAGGGGTACAAAAAATAGGTTCTGAGCATCTTTGTAATATGGTTTGCAGTTGTAGCAAACATTGTTCCACAGGATTCTGAATATTTAATGCTGCACTTCCCCTGAAAAGGCCAACTACATAGCTGAGTCACTCACAATATTACAAGGGCCTGACATGTGTGATAGTAGATAACTTAAGTTGACAAGTTCTACTTGATGTCAGAGTTATAATTGGTACATAATGTTATGTTCAGGAATTGGCCAAAATTTTTACCTTTTCCTGATGATGAACCATCAATATAAAACACAGATATATCTGGAATAAGAGGGGTGTGAATGATGGAAAAAATTATGAAATGTGTCCTTAGTGCTCGCTTCAGCAGCATAGATACTAAAATTGGAACAATACAGAGCAGATTAGCATGGCCCAATTAGCATGACGCCTGTGGAAGGACGACATGCAAATTTGTAAAATGTGTCCTGAAAAAGTTCCAGTTTTTTCCTCTGATAGTGTGAGGAAAATTCTCTTGAGTAGTCAGCTAAATCTCTTTGCAGAACTTCACTGATTGGTAGTAATGATTCAATTTCTTTTTTAGGTATTGGAAGGACTATGATATCAGGATCAATAAAATATGAGTTTGCAACCTCTCTTTGATTATTATTTAGCTATTAGTTTCAAGTATGGCATGATTATGGGATCTTTTTTGTTATGCAGGTATATTCATTCCAGTGGTCCACATAATTGAACAATAGCAGCTGTTGATGATTGTGGTGCCAGAAAAAGTAATACCCATACTTTCTCTCCTGGGGTTAAACAAATAAGATAGGACTTCTGGAGGTAATACATAAAAATTCCAATACTTTTTGGGCCTCTGGAGTCAGTTGTCTTGGACTATTCTGAGAAGAGTCTCCTTCTAAAGTAAAAAACAAATTACTTAGTTCTGAGTTAGAAATTCCAAGTGAATAATGGACTTAAATAATATCTCCTAGCAGTCTATTAAAATTGTTGGGTGATTTGACATCTCTCCCATAGGTAGAAATTTTCCGAGGATGTACCATAGTGCTCTTGTTAACATAACCCAGATATTCATATGAAGAAAATATCTGAATTATTTTATGTTGCAATTTGTAATGTAGCTGCTGGAAGATTTTTTATATACCCTTATAAAGACTTTGAGGCTCTCTCATTGGAATATGCTTTCAAAATATCATCCATGTAGTTGATAACATAAGCATCAGGAAATCTTCAGAGAGAAGGAAATAGAGCTAAATTGTAAACTAAATTCAACCCAAGGTGAATGGGTCTGAAGCAGATTAGCCAAGCAGAATTAATACATCAAGTCATTCATACGGAGAAAATCATGGTATAGGTTAGCTTCTCATTTTGTGTTCTCTCTGGGCCAGCTAAACTGAAACCACTCTTTATTAACCAGCTCAAATTCAGTTGGGAGGGTTGAGTGAGAGACAAAATTACCTATCCATGAGGACTCTTACAAATAAAAGAGGTTAGTTAAAAGAAAGAGGAAGTTGGGGAACACCTTTGTTTTGGGTATAGACAGGGTGTTCCAACAACTCACCCTTTTCAGTTAAAATTTTGAGAGGAACTATATAAGTTTTGTTCTGTTGTTCTCCACAAGAAGCATGAAGACATAGAAAGGAACTAGAAAAGTATTAATCTGCATGGCATGGTTAAAGCTGGAGAAATAAAAAAAAAAAAAGAAAAGAAAAGAAAAGAAAAGAAAAACCCTTCAGCAGCAAGTAAGGGGAAAATTTTTTCTAATTCCTAGGAAACACTGCTGGTGAGGGTAGAAGTGGCTGTAAAAATGGCATAGGTTGGGGCCAGCGCGATATCACAGTGGCAAGGCGGTTTCCTTGCATATGACCAACACAGGATGGACCCTGATTTGAATCCCAGCATTCCATATGGTCCCAAGCCTGCCAGGAGCAATTTCTGAGCACAGAGCCAAAAGTAACTCCTGAGCACCAGCAGGTATGACCCAAAAACTAAAAAAGAAAAAATATGGTTAAATTGTGCACACATAATTCTCAAAACAATCAGCTTTTTTCATATTTCTGTCTTAGGTATATCACAATATTTTTTCATAGACTTCTCAGAGCATAAATATTAGAACCTTTCTGCAGATATACTTAATTTGAAAACAAGTTCCTAAAAACATTCTTACATCAAGCACTATAATACTAGTCTAGAGCATCCAATTCCCATTTCCTTAAGCTTCTCTAAACAAAATTATAAGAACATGTTTCAATATATAGTTTGAAAATAAGTTTGCTAAAACATTCTTATAATAAGCACTGTAGTAAGAGTCTATAGTACCCAAGTGTTTTTAGTAGACTTCTGTGAAAAAAGATATTAGAAATTTTTTGCAGACAAAATTAATTTGATAATTATTTACTAAATAATACATCCAATCAAGCATCACAGCAATTGGTAAGTATTCACTAGGATAGATGAAAAGTCCTTTGGTACCTGGGCCAGAACCTGGGTGGGGAAAATCAGTTATCTCTCTTCTTCTGGCCCCCTCTCCAATGGGGATGTCTTTTTGGATACTAACCAATCAATGACCTCAGTAAGCCATTGCAGGTTGGGGCAGGCCAAATTCCTTGCACAAAGTACCTTTAGTTGAAGAATGGCAATAAGCGTCAGCATCTGGTTTGCTGCTCATAGACTTCATCCCTCTCCCCCTCACTACCTGCTTCTGTCCCACCTGAGGGGTCCTCTGCCACCATGGGTAGTGAGGCAGTTGAGCGAGGCTGGATATGAACTAGCAGAATCTATATCTATTGGAAGCATAGAAGCTACCTTTCACTGGCACATTACCAGATCTGGATACATTTGCTACATACTTCTCTCCTTTCATAATATCAAATTCCTTAGTCTCTCTATCTCCAACAATGCACAGAAAATTTCTGGGGTTATTTCTCTTAATAGCAGTCTAGTGAACAAAGATATTTTCTTTGGTCCCTTTCATGTTTATAAATCTTTAACCATTCTGGACAATGAACCACTTGACAGTGTCCAGGACTTGGATTACCAGGACCAGTTTGTCCACCTGACTTAGTGCTTGGGCATAGGGTATCTCTGCTTGTGCTGTTTTCAGCTTCTGCCTTTGAACTGAATAGGCCTCAATGGTGCTTGTTTAATCATGCTTGGTGGGAAATGGAGCTAAGGGTCTGGAATGCTGTAACAAACCCCATCACATCTTCCCTTTCTCTTATTGGCCTCCATATGAACTGGCAATTGTTGTTTACATTCTCAAATGCCAGCTGTTTGATTAAATGATCCTGGATTTCCTTTTCCTTCATTGCCTTAGTACTGCTTTGGACAACCTGCTGATGAACTAAGCAAATGGTTTTGTAAACTTCTAGTAAATTTTTGTAAAACTGCCCTGGAATTCAGAGTCCACATCCATTTTCTCCCACATACCTCAAGCTATTTCTCTTATGTAATTCAGGATTATCTGAGTAGCAGAATAGCCTGATTTCATAATCGTCTTCTCCCAAAAGCATATTTAAGGTTATTCTCATTCCAGAGAGCCTCTTTTCTCGTTTTTCAAGATTATACAGTTTAGCTTTTGCCTCATCACTGAACCATATTCACCATTGTAAGTATTATGATGGGTTTAGGCATGGTTTGGTCAAAGTCTGAAAATATATGGTCAGTCATGGAATAAGATTTCAAACCTTCACACTCATCAATTACAAATGGCCAGCAGAGGGGGGCTCATTACTCCTAAAGAATGTACAGAGAATATGAGCTTTTCAAAGCATTGTTATATGAACAAAAATAAATCATTTGTCATTTATATATAACTTTCCTCCAGTATTTGATGTAGCTCTGCCTCTAAGGACCTTATAAAAAGATCTTTATCTTCGTCAGTTGAAGGAGCAAAGGAGTCATTTAGCTATATGGCGCCCTTTCACAGTTCCTCTGGGTTCCAGGTGAGACTGTCTTCACAGATGAAAATAAGTGGGGATTATTTCATATGCTTACTTTCTTTCACTCTGGGAATCTTTTAACCTAATGTATGAAGGTTAAGTTTTATTCTTAAATCTAAGGGAATAAATGTATTATTTACCCTCCCTAACTAGGTTGGTTGTGATGTCTCCATGCAGTCATTAGTTCAGATCATATATCATTGTGGTTTCAGCCTCCACTGGGGAGATCCTGCTGCTTCAGTCTCCAGCATTCTTGTCTTTGACTCCTTGGGACAGAGTCACCATCACCTGTAGGTTCAATCAGAGCATCAAGACAACCTCTACTTTACCAGTAGAAATCAATCCAATTTTTGAAGCTCCTTGTAAAGTCAGCCTCCCAGTCTGTCTCAGAGATTTTCTCTCAGTTCATTGACAGTGGACCTGGGAAAGATTTCACCTTCCATGTCTATGGCCTGACCCTAAAAATGGGAGTTACCTGTCACAGTGATGCAAGCCAGAACATAATCCACCTGGGAGGAGATGGGAGCAGTTGGACCACCCCAGTTGCCAGGCTACTTTTTCCATCCACCAGAGAATGCTTCAGATGCAGCCACTGAGAAGACAGAGGTTTTAGCAGAAAAGATGAGGAACCTATGAACTCTTTTCTCTGCCTAAAACTCGGCAGCATTGATATAATTATGTCTGTGCTAATTTCATAAAGACAGAAATGATTGCAACGGGGTTTATGAACTAATAAAACAAAATGTTTTCCATGCATGGAGCAGTCCAAGTTAGATCTCTGTCACCACAATTTCATCTGGGCACCACCAGGAGTGATCATTAAGCATATAGTCACGAGTTGCCACTGAGCATTTAGCACTCTTGAGAGCATCCCTCCCCAGCCTGTCCCCACAGAAAGCAACAAAAACAAAAATAAGGCACTTGAGTGAATGTGCACAGCTAGGTTAACACAAAGAATTAATGTCTAAACTATATCAATTCAAATGCCTTGAAAAACAATGAAAAGAAATTGGTTTAAAAGGAGGTGATATTCTGGTATTCCTCCAGAAGTCAGAAACAGACTTCTATGAACATCTGGATTACATGTCCCTGGGGTTGGCGCTGAGATATGTCAGGAAGCACAGATAGGGGATCACTAAATAAGAACAGTAAAAGGCTACAAGACTCTGAAGCACCGCACAGGAGACTAGTGTCTCCACTTGCCATCTGTAGCTCCCAGCATCTGTGCTTGCTCTGTATATCCATGAGACATCCTGGGGAATATCCCTCATAGACTGGGATTTACATTCCCGGATCTCTGATTTACATACCCTGAACTGATTTTCTTGAGATAATCTTGTGTATATAGCAGTAAATGTTTTTGAACCTAACTCTGCATGTCAGTAAACCATCTCTTATCTTAAACATAATAATGTAGGGGCCTGAGTGATAGCACATGGGGAAGGCAATTGCCTTGCATTAGGCTGACCTGGGTTCAATCCCTGACATTTCATAAATTCCTCCATATCACACCTGCCAGGAGTGATTTTTGTGTGCAGAACCAGAAATAACCCCTATGTACTGCTGGATGTGGCCCCAAATAAACAAAGAACAACAACAAAAAAGCCCAAAATGTAGTAATGTAACATAGTTTTTTTGTTTGTTTGTTTGTTTTCTTTTTGTTGTTTTTTTTTGCTTTGGGGCCACACCTGGTAAGGCTCAGATGTTGCTCCTGGCTTGGGGAACCATATGGGACACCAGGGGATCGAACCGAGGTCTGTCCAAGGCTAGCGCAGGGAAGGCAGGCACCTTACCTCTAGCGCCACCGCCAGCCCCAACATAGTTATTCTTCAATGATCATTATTGATGCTTTGGATTGTGATTTTAGAGTATAAATAAAACCTAAATAAGTCATTTTTGAATGCCTTAGGCTCATTGATATATAGTGTCCATCATGGAGAAATAAACTTCTTTCATTGAGTTTTATAGGAAGGAACAGATTGCTTTGACAGGACAATTGGGGTGAAGCTGATCTGCATGTGCTGCTTGTGATGTTGGTACAACTGGTGCATCTTTTCTGTAACCAAGTGGATCTGGAACCTAAACTAAGTGAATCGCAGTCATCACAAAAACATACACAGCAAAGAAGAGAAAAAGGGGAATTCGTAGCTGGTTCTATTGTCTCTTTAACCAAGAAAAGTCTGAAATTCAACATCCAAAGTATTTGAAGTTGCTGCAAAAACAAGTGACCAGTAGATGGCAGAAAAAGTCTTAAAAAAAAAAACAACTCAATTCTAAATCCTTTTTATTTTTAATTTATTTTTTTTTAATACTGAGAAGGGTGAATTTGTCTTATTATCTAGAAAACCGAGTCTTGTCTGTGAAGTTATGGGAACACAAGAAGGAACTGTCCTTGTGCTGAGTGTATGCAAACCTCTCTCTGTACTTAGTGTCTGCCAGGGGCTGTGCCTTCCCATCCAACATGGCTGAGTCTCCAAGCCACCACTCAATTTCCATTCTGAGCAGAAACAGCTTCAGTGTAACTTGGAATCATGGCTTATCTGGTTCTGCGATGGAAAGATGAATGAGCCTTTACTTCATCATAGTTGCATAAAGCTTGTGCAGTTCTTGAAGGGGAGAGTTGTAGCCTATTTGGTTTTATTTCTCAAACTAGAACAATCAAAAAGTGCTATTGGCCTCTAACTGCTGAAATACTACAATTGGATTTCATACTCATGAGTAAAGAACTCAAGATAAGTTTTGTTCTCTTAATAAATAACTCAGTTGTGGTCATCTCAAATTGATCATAGCATCTGCTATATGTGTATGTTACCAAGTCATAGTAGTAGTTAAATAAATCTCTTCTAAATTCCAGCTAACTTTAACTTATTTCTTCTCTAATATTTGAATAGTTTACTAAGGAGATGAAGTATTTCTTGTGGTGGAGTTGGTTGTTTTACAGACTGGCCTGGTTATGACAGCATATTTCAATTATCTGTTTTGCAGACCTGGGACCAGTATCTGAAATCTTTTCATTTGCTGTATCCAAAGTAGCCACTAGATGGCAGAGAGACCCAACTGATGAGAGAACCTGCATCCTAGAAGCACTGGTACAGAAACAGAATGAGTGTCCATTATAAATAGGGATAGGGTCCAGTAGGTGTGATGGAGAAAGTCTGTAAGTAGCTCTCAGTGGTTTAAGATTTGGGAAAAATATGTTCTCAGCAGTGTGAATGAAAATCCAATCCTATCTGCCAAGACATTATTAAATTTACCTATAAAAACTTATTTATGACGGGACCTATTCTCATTGAGAAGTAGACAGTGACAAGAGACCATCACTAAGGGTAAAATGAGGCCAAATACAGAAGTGCAGATATCATCCTCCGTTGCATTTTCTTGGTCCCCCATAACCCAGATGTACTAATCAGAATCTTAGTTAAACTGGTCTTTGCATGCCAGAATGCACTTCAGCCACATATCTAGTGCCCTGGACTCTACAAGTCAGAGCCTTCAAAGCCTGTTATGATTTCAATGTGGTTGACACTGATATATGCATATGCATATATATATACTTATATATATTTAATTCACAGTTTTCTGCTGCTATTGAACAGTGACAACTCCCTCTAGACACACTAAAAGAAACTGGGTCTCAGAACTCACAATGCTCCTACTCCAGAATCTCAGTTCTAGTGCCAGCTGAGAAGTGGATGTGGGTGGGTCAAGGGACTGTGCCCGTGATCTAGAAGGAGATGACACCTTTGCAGTACATGTGCAGCTGTCACACTCTCACTTGATCAGCAGCACAATTTCACTAGCAAGACTTAGAGGACAAATGAACACAAGCCTATATTTGAGATTAGTCTCTACATTCTTTTTCCAAATTAGCATTGTGAGTTCTGATACCCAATTTCTCTTAGAGTATCTAGAGGGAGTTGTCATAACTGTCGAATAGTGACAGAAAACTGTGAATTAAATATATATACATATATATTGCAATGTCAACCACATTGACATCAAAACAAGCTTTGAAGAGAATCAGTAAGTATTGGAGCCTATTGCCCTGATGATGTGACAAGTTTTCTAATTAGTCAAATATAGTAAAAAGATTAACAAAATTTTTCAAATTAAATTAACAAAATCTGCTTATCAATCTAAGGTAATACTTGAAGTATCCATATGGTCATATGTGGGACTAGTTACACTCAAGAAAAATGTTCTCATCATTGAAAATATTCTAGAAGCCACTGGAAAATATGTTCATCATGTCTCAGGTTGTGGGTTTGATTTGTGACACTCTTGTAAAATGAATTTGATTATTCAAAAACAAAAAATATTCTTTGGTGGGAGAACAAGGAGGCCATTATTATACCAGTTGATCAGACTAGTTGGTCTATTGAGGCAAGAACCTGAGATTTTAGACAAAGCTCAGGGGCTAAAGAGCCTATTTTCATAGAACATTACTGCAAAACTATCACTGGTTTGCTTCTGCCCAAACTATACTTCTGTATGAGCACAATCTTCACCCCACACTAACTCCAACATTCACAGGGGCATTCTAAACCCCATAGAGGCGTCTTCTACTATTTATGAATATAATCAGTTTAAGGTTGTTCTCATGTCCTTTCCTGAAATCTCAACAACCCATTCTCCTGAGACACCTTGTCCTTCATCTGTTCTCTGAGAGGTTTAATCTCTTCAAAATAGCAAGAGATGACTGACTGAGGAATGCACAAGTTAATGCACACAGTTTTTTCCATGAGCAACTGGTCTCCATGGGCTGTCTCCTTATCCCATGTGTACACATTGGATATGTCAGGTCAGGGAAGAGAAGGAAATCATAAAGAGAGTTCAAGAAGACCAAGGATCTTTTCAGTCAGTGTAATGACAGAGCTGAAAAGGGAACAAGCCTCTGTAGATGTGGAGGAATCTAACATTAGGGATGAGGCAGAAGAAGAGGAAGAGAATCTCAGAGTGAAGGAGAATACAGGCTTCAAGGAGACATGGATAGAAATGTCACATACTCTATTTTCTCTCTAATTTATGAATCATTATCTATACTTTTTATGATGCTTTCCCCTCAATACAGTGCTGCTTTCTATTTGGTTTTGATTGGGGGTTACTGTGCCATACCCAGTGAGGCTAACAACCTATTTCTAGTTCTGAGTAAAGATTTTGAAGTGCTCAGGGTACCAGATGTGTATCAGATATCGAACCAGGTAGCCATTGGGCAAAGCTGCCTCTTTGCACTGTTCTATTGTCTGTCCGGACCTCTGTCTGGTGTAAATGGCAATTTCTCACCTGACACATTTCAGGGATCAGTTAGATAGTTAATAGTTTAGCATTGTCTGTGCTCGGAAAAGTCAGAGTCCAGGAATGTCATGGCCCAGAGCACCTGTAGATAGGGCTTGGCTGTCCATGGCACTGCAGCACCACAACTGCTTTGCCTCCATGGGCTCCTGCACTGAGGATAGCCCAGATGGATGAGTGTTGTTCAGAGTGATAATCAGGTCTGAGAGCCTACAAAAATCAATAAAATATTGGAAGACAACATTTTGACTTAAAAATGTAGATAAATATAACATTGGGATATCACATTCATATAGGATATTATATCATATTCATATATAAAACCTAATTTTCCTTAAAAATGCAGAGGTGAGAAATCATAGCTCTCTGTAGACTATTAACATAGTGTCTTAATGTGTCTTTCTCTGGGCAGAGGAAACAGGAAGCAGTGTCCTGACTCACTGAGCCACCAGAAGCCAAATTCCCTTGAGTACCTACACTGGTGCACACTTGTGTCCCCTGGGATGAGCATGTTCTCTGGGGACAAACTTCTGTTTCCCCAGAAAATCCTGAACTCTCAACATCCCTCTGCTGTGCTGTTCCCCAGCAAACCCTGTACCCTCTGTCTGTCCAGTAGGCCCAGCCCCCTCTCATTTGCAAGTCTCACAGCTCCCTGTGCAGGACACTCAAGAACACTGGTTCTCCCTGTACAGGCTCAGTCCCAGTAAGGACACACAGAGGACATGAGGGCACCAGTGCAGCTCCTCAGCTTTCTGATGCTCTGGCTTCCAGGTGAGAAGGGAAACCAGGACTCACTGAGCTTAGTGCTCCCTGGGCTTCAGAGAAGGAACTGAAGTGTGCTGAATGATGCTAATGAATGTTTCTATTTACTCTCTCAGGTGCCAGGGGTGACATCCAGATGACCCAGTCTCCTCCATCCATGTCTGCATCTCTGGGAGAGAAAGTCGCCATCACCTGCAAGGCCAGTCAGGATATTAGAAAGTACTTAGCCTGGTATCAGCAGAAACCAGGGGAAGCTCCCAGGCTTCTGATCTATTATACATCAAGCTTGCAATCTGGGGTCCCTTCCCGATTTAGTGGCAGTGGATCTAACAGAGATTACACTCTCACCAGTCTGAAGATGCAGCCACTTATTACTGTCTACAGTATGATAATACGCCTCCCACAGTGATACAGGCCATGACATAAACCCCAGGGATGAGCTGTGTGAAGCTGGGCAGCCACAGCTGCTCCTCCTGGTGCCTCCACCTGCTGAGAGAGTGTCACATGCAGCTTCACTGTAATGTAGTAGAAGGATTATGAAGAAATAACACTTTAGCCTCTACTTTAAAGATGAGAATTCTTGGTAAGAAGCTTTCCATGAGAAAAAAGAGAGACAGAGATAAAGAGAGAGAGAAGTGAATTAAAGTGAAGTGAAGTGAGATATGTCCCTAATTCTGTATAAGGAAACCTAGCTTAGAGCCCATGGCTAAGGGAGGACACTGGGCTCAAAAAGCCTGTACCCACAATTGCCATGAGTTGCTTAGGGGATATTGATAAAGGTTGCAGCATATACTGATATTGTTATATCGATATATTAATTGATATATTAACATTGATAAAGGATCAGGCCTCTCTTGTTTGAGACATCATTTACTAGCATGCTAAGGACATCTCTTTGAGTTCTTCTAAAGACCACCAAGATTTCTATAAATCACAACTGTTTCCTAGTTACCAAGTAAATATGGTGAATCCTAGTTATTTCGGGCCTTCCTAATCAGTATAGGAATGCTATAGGAGATAAGAATGTGAAAATGAAGAATCAAAGCACCCATCCCTGAGCCATGTGCACTTGGTTTTAAATATAATCTTTTAAAAAAAATATTAGGCATATAATAAACAGCCACACAAAAGACCTCCTGGAAAGGAGGAACTGGGAATTCAAGCCACAAAGCTGATTCAATAAATTTAGGAGACTTTGGGAAATTAGGGTATTGTTAAATCCTAGACCAAAAATAAATAATGTCTCTGGTAAAGATCAATAAGTATTGTAATCATTGTATTAATGAGGGTGTCAATGAATCTATAGAACATTTTAATGTTCATCTATACCTCACAGAAACCACATGTTTTCCTGCTATATAAACTATTGATCACCCCTTCTTCCTTGCTAACTCAGAATGACTTGCTAAAGTAAATGTATAAAAACTCTGCTCTTTGAGTGAATAAACAGGCTAGATCCAAACTTCTCTCCTGGTGTGTGGTCTAGTCACAATTTGCCAAATCCAGTGCCCACTCTCCTAGAAAACACACTGATGTTTCTGTGTCTAGCTGCTCCTGCCCAGCCCCTAGTGGCCCGTGACATCTGGCACCCAACATGCATGGCAGAAGTGAAGTAAAATGCCTGCAGGAGAGACAGGTGAGGGAGGATGCATGGGAGAGAGTAGGACATCAGGGAGGGTGAGAGAGAAATTGTTGACTTTGTTGTTATGAAACACGCACTAGTGAAGGTCGCTATACATTTTTTGACTGTAACTCAATTGTGAACAACTTTATCTATGGGAAAAATTATAGTATGAACAACCTTGAATCCATGGTGTTTAAATTAAAAAAATTTTAAAGGAGAAAAATTTCTTCCTTTCTTCTTTTCTTCCTTCTTTGCTTCCTTACTTCCTCCCATCCTTTCTTTCCTCTTTCCTTAATTCTATGTTTACTTTATTATTTTTTTCTTTCTTTCATGTTTGTTTTATGGTCAGACCCTGTGGTGCTTAGGGGCTACTTCTGCCTTGAAACTTAGAGGTAGCTTTGGGCAGTTCTTAGTGAAGCATATGGAGGCAGAGATACAACTCAACCCTCTTCTGTATGCAAGGAAACAAAACCATTATATTGTCTGAGGAATATTTTATGTTTAATGTGATTTCATCATTTATAGATACATTTAAATTCAATTTACTTTTTTAAAGGACATGTGTTGTGTCTGTAAACATTTTATGAGATTATTATGTTACTGACCCTACCCTGATTGGTGATTGTGCCCTACCCTAGGGTGTGATCTGGCATTCTGCCCCCACCCTAGGGTGGTATCTGATTCTACTCCCACCATTGGTGGTACCTGATGTGGTGGTAGGTCAAACCCCTTGTTGATGGTCTCCAAGTCAAAGAATGATTCCCAAAAAGATAAATTAAATCCCATTCTTCTGTCCCCCCTTTTGGGGGAGACTTTGATAATAATATCCGACGTGAATAACCAACGAATGCAAAAGATTAGGGGGCCAAAGGTTCAGCAAAGAAAGTCTTTTGTCAGTTGCAGCCAGCTCCAAAAAGCAAACCGAACCAGCAGTCAGTTCTGGCAAAAGAGCTCCCTATGCCTTCCCAACAAGCTATTTATTTGTTTCCTTAATCACCCCCACCTGGAAGATCCAGGTGGGATGACAGGCAAAAACATTATTACAACAATCACACAACAATTCCCCCTTTTTTGTAAGCAAACAATAATAATATACAATACAATACAATAATAATATACAATACAATACAACACTACTTAATTACAATTACAAAACTTTAATGAAATATTAAATACTATAAAATTAAAAACATTAATTTCAATTAATTAAAAACATTTAATTACACTAATCATAAGTTAAATATACTTTAAAAGATTTTAGTCATAAAAAATACAAATATATAAGTTAAAAAAAATTTTACCAGGTTCAAAGTTACTCTCAAAAAATAAGGAGTATAGAACTCCTAAAAGTCCAATCAAAGACATTTGACGAATCAGGAAAGACGAGTTGTAACTTGATATAGAACACAGCACTGGAACAGTTAATGATGTATTCCTCAGTTCGATATCAGGGGCTTGCAATTGTGATGAGATTCCTACAAATAAAACGTTAAGAACTAGGAAAAAAAGATGAATTGTGAGAAATAATAAATTAAGGCATAAAGTTTCAGGAAAAGAAAACCATAAACAAAAATTATAAAACTGATAAACATGAAAATACATACTATACAAAATTATGGGAATAACACTCATTTATAATGCCAGAAATATCTATTAGACAGGAATCAAAATAAAGCCAAAGAAAAAATTTGAACTGAATCAAAAAAAAGAAAAAGAAAAAACACTTTGAAAATACAATAATGAAAAAACTGTTTAAATGAATATTTCACAATAACAAAAAATTATAGTAACGAAAAAAAAACTTTTTAAATCAAAGTCGAGTAAATCTAGACGATCAAGAATTTCATGTACAACATGACCATAAAATTCCATAATGCAAATATGAAACAATAAATATATTATAATCAGTCATCAATAATGAGCACTGTGAACAGAGTCTACCCAAAATTATGGTTATATCAAAACTATGATTATACCTCCATCTCAAAATCTATGTTTAGAGCAATAAAACACTGATGTTACAATGAAAAGTCAAAAGTTGCCAAATGAATATATATCGATACACAATCATAAAGCAACATTAACATGATTAAGAATCTTTCTTTCATATAGGTCTTAAGTAACATCAATATATTGCAAAATCTTCTAATAGTGACCTAAAACAATACTGAAATTAAGGCATAAATACATCATACAAACAACCACAATGGGGATTCATCGTATTCATTCCTATTAAGGAATCATATCTAAAAAATGACCATTAAAACATCAATGATAATCGACAAATAAAGGAAATGATCATTAAGTATTCATAGTAGATCTCTGAGAAATATAAAACAAGATATATGCTGCTGTAGATTTTACCGATACAATAGGGATTTTCTTGATCTTCTTATCATCAAAATTGATCCAATATTGTTCTGTGGCAATTTTACAATATGAAGTACAATGTCCATAATGAAGTTGACCAAAATGATTTGATACTGATGATAAATTATATTTTTCAATCTTGTTATTATCTCCTTGAGTGAATTCTGCTAAATTGAGGTCTTCCAAAGGGAAATCCACATAAGTATATAATTTTTTAATCTGTTTTCCATCAAAAGCAAAACGTTTCAAATGAATTATCAATACGGGAGGTATTTTCCATAAATATGTTTTCTTTGAAAAATTCCTTTTAGTGTTGCAATTATAACAGTGAATTCTATTGTTATCTCTCAAATCTTCTTCTTTAAAAAATTCAACAAGGCATTCCTGTAAAGTACATTTATCTGCAGACTTGACAGCCAGGGACAATTGAACAAATGTTTCATAAACCTCAGACTTTTGATAACATGTAAGACACTGTAGTATAGATTTAAACTGTCCTTGAAAGGTATCATAGATAATAGATTTGCAAGCTCTAAATTGTTCATATTTATCATTATCTATAAAGTATACAGTTTCATCTGTTATTGAATTTTTAAGCAAATCTTGATGTAGTCCTTCTATAAGAAACATTAATAATTCGTGAGGATCCTGTTGGTTGTGTCCAGCAAATTGGTCATTGAGTAAACTTATTGTTGCTTTGAAGCTTTCAGGATTGAAATAATTATGGCATCCATTTCCCATAATTTTGATAAGATGACCAAATTCATCTGCTAATTTACCTTTATGTCCCTTTGGATTTTCTCTGTTAATATCTTTTTATAATGATCTTCGTAAAAATACTGAGTCAAGTCTGTAATATTATACAAGCATTGCAATATTGAATTCATGTAACATGAGTTACCCAAATTTTGTAATCCAGTAAAAACAGGTTTCTGTTTTTCTGTTTGTAGTCCAGACTGTAAGGATTTTTCACTTTTGTCAGATTCACTGAGAATATGAGGTATGAAAGTTAATCCCTCACTTACTTTCCCAGTCACCTCAGCAGCACCACAACTGTCAATATCTTGAGCACTCTGTACTTGATGTGGGGAGGAGTCTATAGTCTGACCTTGATCATCAGTGCCAGTCCGATTCTTAACGAGACGCAAGGGGACCCAAAATTTCTTAGGAGGGTTGTCATTTGTAGATACATAAGCATAACCCCTCCCTCTCAAGAGGAGATAACCAGCAATCCATTTTTTATCCTCTTTTATCCAAATTGGAATATTTGTTGTTTCTTGTCTCTGATTATCTTCTTTAAAATGTTTTTCCCCTGCTGTATAGCTCTCTCCCTGAGGTAAATTTAGATAATTTAGTGTAATGAGAGTCAAAGATAAGTTCCGTTGGCATTAAACCTCTTTTTCTATTCTTTTGCAATTGAGTTTTCAGAGTTCTATGGGCTCTTTCCACAATTGCCTGTCCTTGACAATTGTGGGGAATTCCATTAAGATGTTTTATCTGCCATTCATTACAAAAAAATTCAAAAGTTTTACTTATATAAGAGGGTCCATTATCAGTCTTAATAGAATACGGAATACCCATAACAGAAAAACATTGTAAAAGAAAACTGCAAACTGCCTTAGATTTTTGTGAAGACATAGGAATTGCCCAAATAAATCGAGAATATGTATCCACTACCACATGAAGGTATGGTTTTTTGGGAAATAAGTCTGTTTGAGTTACATCCATTTGCCACAATTCGTTAGACTGCAAGCCTCTTGGATTTGCTCCTGCTATATGAGTCTTTTGTGCTAGCGGGGCACATATGTTACATCTTTTTATAATTTCTCTCGCTTGCCTCCATGGAATTTGATAATTTACATGTAAACGACGAGCATTTGTGTGTAAGGCTGAATGCTCCTCTACAGGTGATTTAAATATAGGCATTGCCAACAAATCAGCAGTTTTATTTCCTTGAGCCATTGGCCCTGGAAGGCCTGAATGAGCTCTAATATGTGTGATGAAGATAGGTTCAGTTCTTTTTTGAATAATGTGTTGTAACTTTTTTAATAAATTCTGTATAATAGGACTATGAGAATTGAGGGAGGCAGTGGCTATTACCGGGCATAAATTTACAACATATAAAGAATCAGAAACGACATTCATGGCTTCAGATACATTTTCTAATAGATAAATTAATGTTGCTAATTCAACTTTCTGTGCAGACTTATATTTGGTTTCTATTGTTATATTCATATTTTCTCTGGTTATTCCGCCCCGTCCCCCGCTTGATCCATCTACATAAAAAACTTCTGCATTGGGAATAGGAGAATCCCTCACAATTGAAGAGATAACAAACTGAGTCTTTTTCAAAAAGTCCCAGGTCTTTCCTTTTGGATAATGAGAAGAAATCTCTCCTGTAAAATCTGAGAGAGCCCTTTGTAGAGATTCATTAAGAGGCAATATTAACTCAATTTCCTTTTTTGGTATTGGCAATACTATTATATCTGGATCAAAACCTAACAAAGATATTGATCTGCGTCTTGCTTTGATAATCAATTCTGAGATTAGTTGCAGGTAAGATATCACAGACTGAGGCTGTTTGTTATGTAAATACACCCATTCCAAAGGACCAGCCTGTTGCATTAAAGCCGCAGTAGGTGTTTCTTTTGTAGGGAAAATTAATAAAAATACCTTCTCTCCAGGGATAAATCTTAAGAGAAATGATTTTTGCAGTCTGTTCAAGAAAATGTCCAATTCATTTTTAGCAGCTTGTGTTAAATTTCTGGGACTATCTAATGCAGGATTACCTTCCAAAGTTTTAAACAGATTAAACAGCTCTGCATTTGAGATTCCTAGTGCTGGGCAGAGCCAATTTACATCACCCAAAAGTTTCTGAAAGTCATTAAGCGTTTTAAGGTTCTCTTTTTTTATGGAAATTTTTTGTGGACGTATTGATGTTCTGTCCAAAATAAAGCCCAAGTATTGATACGGTGGCATGGTCTTATTTTTTCTAAAGCTATTTTCAGTCCTGCCATTTGCAAACAATTAATCACATAAGCATATAATTTCTGTAAATCTGTTTTATTATTCATTGTAATTAAAATATCATTGGTGTAATGATAAATTATAGCTTGGGGAAATTTTTCACGAGCAGGGCTCAAAATTTTGTCCACAAAATATTGACACATAGTTGGTGAATTTAGCATGCCCTGAGGGAGAACAGTCCATTGAAAATGCCTGCAAGGGTGAGTATTATTAATAGAAGGAACTGAGAATGCAAAACGGTGTTTATCATCTGGGTGAATAGGAATATGATAGAAGCAATCCTTTAAGTCAATTATAATTAGTGGCCATTCCTTAGGGATTACTACAGGTGATGGTAAACCTGTCTGTAATTTTCCCATAGGTACCATAGATAAATTCACAGCTCTCAGATCCATTAACAATCTCCATTTACCAGATTTCTTTTTTATGGTAAATACAGGTGAATTTCATTGAGAAAACGAAGGTTCAATATGTCCTAATTTTAACTGTTCTTCCACTAATTCTGTCAGCACCTTTAATTTATCAGTTTTAAGGGGCCACTGGCCTATCCAAATTGGTTCATCAGATTTCCATTTTATTTTTATTGGTGCTGGGGTTTCTCTGGCAGTGGCCCCTACCAAAAATTTTGGGTTTTTAATTCAGGAGAAGGTTCAGGCTTACCTTGAGCTAATGGAATATGGAATTCTGCCTTCCATTGTTTATGCAAATCACGGCCCCATAGGGATGGTGAGAATGGGCCCACATGAGGTCTGATTATAGCCTTTTGATTTTCTGGGCCATAAAATACCATGGTTCTTGTGCTTAACAAGCAAGAACTCAGGCCTCCTATTCCTTTTAACGAATATGGAATTTCTTGCAGAGACCAATTTTTTGGCCATTCTTTATCAGAAATTACAGTGACCTGAGCACCTGTGTCTATCATGCCATTAAAGACTTGCCCTTCTATATGAAGTTTAATCATTGGATTTTCATCTTTACATTTAGTAATCAGAGCCACTAATGGGTTTTTGGCAGCCCCTGGATCTGTGCTTCCAAAACCTCCAGTTCTTATCTGAAGTCCCAAATTTAACATAAGGTATTATTACTATTTGGGCAATTGTCTCCCCTTTTTTGAAAGTCCAAGTAACTGGCACATTGATAACTACAATAATTTCTCCCTTTGAATCTGAATCAATAACACCTGTGGTTACTGATATACCTTTTACATTAAGGGAACTTCTGCCCAGAATCAAACCCATTGTATCTGGGGGTGGTGGTCCCACTATGCCTGTGTGTAACATATAAGGGCATTCTCCTGGGTAAATTGTAATGTCCACTGGGCAAGTTATATCAAGCCCAGCACTGCCCACAGTGGCATGTGTTAATTCATTAATTGAGATTAATCTTCTTGGGCTGGGCTGGGGAGAATTATGGTTTGATGACTTTGCCCCTGATTTGTAAGGGCCTGGGGATTGGCCCTGTAGGCGTTTCCCTGTTTTTTAATTGTAGATCCTGGAGGAACTGAATTTAACAAAAGACGGCAATTCCTCTTAATATGCCCTTGTTTTCCACAATGGTAACAGGAAAATTGTCTTCTAGGGTTTGTATTAAAACCTCTTCCTATGTTATTATTAGGGGGATTTCCAGATCTACAGTCCTTCGCCCAGTGGTAACCCTTATTACATTTTGGGCAGAGACCTGGTTTTCGGACAAGTTTTTGTCCCCTTTGATAAAGAGGTATATTTCCTTTAGTAATTGCAAAGGTTTGCACCTGATCTGAATTTGCTAATGAATGGGGTATATCATAAACATTCCTACATGCATATAAAAATTCATTTAAATCAGCTTTTTCCTGCAACGGAGCCAATACCAATTTGCAAGCTGAATTAGCATTATGATAAGCCAAACATTTTTCTAGAAATTTCCTCACCTCTTCATTTTTTTTTTTGTTTTTGGGTCACACCTGGCAGTGCTCAGGGGTTATTCCTGACTCCAGGCTCAGAAATTGCTCCTGGCAGGCACAGGGGACCATATGGGGCGCCGGGATTCGAACCGATGACCTCCTGCATGAAAGGCAAACGCCTTACCTCCATGCTATCTCTCTGGCCCCTCACCTCTTCATTTTTAACTTGTATTTTTAAAGCATCTTTGAGTTTAGCCACAAATTCTACATAAGGCTCTTGGGGACCTTGGATGATTCTTAAAAAGGTTCCCTCACCAGTACTGTTAGTATCAATTCTTTCCCATGCAGATAATGCAATGTCTTTAATTATTTTTGAGATTTCCTTTGGTAAAGCTGCTTGTGTCTGTATATCTGAATATTGATTTTCTCCCATTAATAATTCATATGAGAGATTAACCCCTGCCACTCGTTTTTTGGTTCCATCTGGACTATATAGTTTGGATTTCACACCCTCTGCATATAACATTTCCCATTCAGTTCGCTGTTTAGATGGCAGGCATATTTCAGCAAGTTTTTTAAAGTCATGCAGAGTCCAAATTGATTTTCGACACCACATGCTTAGTACCTCCTGACAATATGGAGAGGTAGCCCCATATTCTTTACATGCTTTCTTAAACCGTTCCACATCCTCCATTTCGAGAGGTTCATAATTTGAAACATATACTGTTTGAAATGGAGTTGAGGCCGGATTAGCAGAAGTACCTTGCACAGGACTCTGATGCCTGAGGTGTGGAATACTAGAATGTGGTTCATTATCTGAGTTGGCACTAACATGTGAATCCATACTGTGAACAGAATCAGGACTCTCTTGTGGACTTATCACTGGAGGCTGATCATCAGTGTCAAGATCTTGATTTGGATTATGAGTATCTAAATTACGTGTCCGAGTTGATTTTTTACCGGCAAAAATACCTATACTTTTACTGCCAGTGTTAGATTTATCAGCTTGTATCTTAGTCTGAATTTTTGAAGGAAAAATTTTTTTATTGTCCATACTGGTCATCACGTTACAATTTCCACATTGTCTATTTCCTAACCACCAGCCAATGACTATGCATATGGTAATCATATTAGCCAACACGGAAATTCCACAAACTATGACTAATGGAGACCATTCAGGCAATGCAAATATTGGAGTAGAAATATTTGATTGAATTGTAAGCAGCAACCATCCAACGACAATGATATTTACTAGTATCAAACCAAGTGGTTTATATCCAAGCAGAGTAATGCACTTGAGTAATGCCAAACTGATATATTTAATAACAGATGGCATAGTGAGCGTGAGTATCCATAATAACCAGCCAAGGATCTCCAGAGGTAATTTCCAATGAAACATCTCACTTACAGTTCCAGAGGGTCCAGATTCACCTGTTCCGGGCGCCAAATGTGGTGGTAGGTCAAACCCCTTGTTGATGGTCTCCAAGTCAAAGAATGATTCCCAAAAAGATAAATTGAATCCCATTCTTCTGTCCCCCCTTTTGGGGGAGACTTTGATAATAATATCCGACGTGAATAACCAACGAATGCAAAAGATTAGGGGGCCAAAGGTTCAGCAAAGAAAGTCTTTTGTCAGTTGCAGCCAGCTCCAAAAAGCAAACCGAACCAGCAGTCAGTTCTGGCAAAAGAGCTCCCTATGCCTTCCCAACAAGCTATTTATTTGTTTCCTTAATCACCCCCACCTGGAAGATCCAGGTGGGATGACAGGCAAAAACATTATTACAACAATCACACAACACCTGATTCTGGGGGATAAAAACAAGGGTCTGTGGAAGGCGAAGGGCTTTTGGCTGGAACTGTTGCTGAGGCTTTAGATTTCAGTCTCGTCCACCAAATAAAGCTAATATTTCCACAAGCCTGACTGTCTGCGAGCTGTTTACCCACCGCTTCTCCTCAGAACCGCCGGCTGAACAGGGTGGCAGATGCGTGCTTCTAGCTGGAGGGGAAAGACCTCATCCTCCATCCCTCCATCAGTCAACCTCTTCAGGGGCTGACTTGCAACAGACATGTATCATCTAGTTCACATCATTAATCACAATACATTTTTTCTAGTATGTGGGAGACAAAAATCATATTTAAATTAAATGTTTATTTTTAAAGTTAATTTAATTTAAATATTTAAATATTGAATAGATAATATGATTTTCTGCAGAGTTGATGAATCCTTGGGACTTTCATTCTGTAACTAAGGTATCCTACCAACACATGCATGAATATTTTGGGTCACACACTGCAGGGTTCTCAGAGAATGGAAATGGGTCTTGCTGGGTTGATTGAATTTCATATCACATCTCCACCCTCACTCTGGAAGCAATTTATCAAAACTTTTTTTCCTATTGTGATATTCTTTAGTGTTGACCATAAAAGGCCTCATTGTGTTTTGAAAGTGAAAACAAAAGTTTCCTTGTGTTCATAACTCTTGAAGGGAAGAAACAGTGATTTCTGTAGCATCACAGAATTTCTGTGGAGAAGCTACAGCAACAGTATATTTTACCCTGGGTTTTCTGCAGGCCCGAGGACAACACAACTTCACAGTCCTTTTCAGGGACACAGCTACTGTGGCTCCACAACAGTACCCCAGACTCCTAGAATTCTATTATTTGCTTTCCTGACTACCACATACATAGTTCATAAAATACTATAGCTTAAACTTTAATTTATTACACTAAGACAATTCCTGATGCCAATAACAAAAAAAAATTTTAAGGAAAAAGTGTGCAAAGTATTTATCTGATAATGAAATGTTATTAGAAATATAAACCAATCTGACATAAGGTCCACATATGCCAGTATTTGGGATGATATCAGCAAAACTCTTTTTGGAATTAGTGCAGGCACCCTGCATCCAGCTTCTAAAAGGCCAAAGAGCTGAAAACATGAACAACAAAAGTCACAATATCAGCCATAGTGCTTGTATTTCCTAAATAGTGTGACGACGACAAATCCGTTTTTTTTACTGTCATCAATTTTCACAAACTTTCTCATTGCATACCATTTTTAATCTTATTTTCTTCCTTTATAAAAATATTTTTTCTCCCACATACATAGAAACAAATGTATTGTGATCAATGATGTGAACTATGTGATACGTGTCCTTAAAGAAGTAAATTGAATTTTAAAAATTTATATATAATGATTAAAAATCAGCAACAATAAAACTGAGAGCCTGGCTGCACGTGACACTTGTCTCAGCAGGTGGAGCATAGGAGGAACAGCTGTGACCACCCAGCCGCAAAGCTCATCTCTGGGGTTTATATTCTGGCCTGGGTCACTGTGGGAGGGAAACTATTATCCTATTGACACAAGAAAGTGACAGTTTCTTCAGACTTTAGACTGCTGATGGTAAGAGTGAAATATGTGCCAGGACCATGACTGAGTTACTCATGATTTTGAACTATACTTACTTATGACTTTTATACTCATGAGTATGAAATCCAACTGTGGTATTTCAGCAGTTAGTGGCCAGTAACACTTTTTGGTTGTTCTGGTTTCAGAAATAAAACTTTGGCCTGAAAAAAACATGCACCCCAATCAGGCTGCAATGCCTAGTCCTAGATTCCTTGCTTTGATGATAAAACTGTGCTTGCATTTCCAATATGTGATGGTGACAGATATAGTCTTTAGATTTTTGAAATGTTCTGAGATCAAAGGCACAATCCTATTTTCTCAGTTGAGTCAGAACTCGGGATCTAGAGAGTGAGAGCCCATGTCTGGGTCTGTCAGGACATTGTTAGGTGAGTCTTGCCAAGAGGTAGGGGCCAGATTTACTATGTACTGATTGAGTCCCTGGGCACCTCAGGGTCGCTGCTCCAGCCGCTGTCAAGCTGGGCTGCCCCCCATTCTCAAGGATGGAGGGGACGCAGAAGCTGAGGCAGCTGGCACTGCTCCTGCCTCGGCTTCAGCCCATGCCCTGGCTCCAGCCCGGGCTCCAGCTCCCACGCCCAGCAATGAGTGCCACGCCAATCAGCTTTTGAGAGACAGAGAATACCGTGCTTTACAGCATAAAACCTTGGCAGATCTCCATGCTGCCATGGAAAAATATGGCCCTAACTCCAGCTTTACACAATGCATTTTAGATAGCCTTTCCCAGGGTGGTCTTTTTATGCCAGGGGTCTTCAAACTTTTTAAAGTGGGGGCTGGCCTACGGTCCCTTAGAGAGCTGGAGGGCCGGACTATATGAGCTACTAATTCCTACTCACACTGCATATATCTTATATAAATAAAATGAAAACCATTTATAAATGGTTTATAAATACGCACCAGTATTTCAATGGGAACTGTGGGCCTGCTTGTGGCTAAAAAGATGGTCAATGTCCGGTTTCATATTTGTCACTACCAACTATAACTAGCGATGCAAGTGGGCATCAGTTAATCTTGATCTGGTTGGAGATTTCAGATGTTTCATTCTTGAAAAAGTCTGTTCACAGGCATAAGTGCTACCAAAGATGGTTACCATTTTGAGTGCATGGTTCCTGATATTTGGATATACACTGAGTGTATATGCTGGCAGGTATCTTGGCAACCAAACAGCGCTCACTGCTGGCAGGTCGAATCAGACTCCTCTGCGGGCTGCATGTGGCCCACAGGCCGTAGTTTGAAGACCCCTGTTTTATGCCCTCAGAGTGGCGCAAGATCGCTGAGGCAGTCCTCACTCCCCCACAATATCTGGGATGGCAAGCGGGCTTCCAGCCGCTGCCGCTCCTTGGCTGATGTTAACCCTATGCCCCCACACTCCTCTCAAGAAATTTATGAGCAAATGTGTGGCGTGGGCCCTTATGCCACAGAGGTTGAACAATCACAACTCCCTAATAACCTTCTGGGACTCACTCATGCCGCAGCTATGGCTGCTTGAAGAGACGTCCCCTTTAAGGGATCTCCCTTGACACCTGTTTCCCAGATAATCCAGGGTGCCCAGGAACATTATACTGAGTTCATTAGTCATCTTCTAGAAGTGACCAAGTGCACTCTGGGCGAACGGGCTTGCGATAATGATCTGGTGAAACAACTTGCATATGAAAATGCAAACTCTGTAGAGATATTCTCCGAGGCAAATATAAACATAAGACTTTAAATGAGATGATTAGGCTCTGTCAGGATGCTGACTCCATTGCTACTCGCTTTTCACAAGCCAGTGGAGTTGCGGTTGGAGCTGTCTTAAATAAAAACGCACCACAACAAGGGCGCTCCTGTTCCCTTTGCAAAAATCCAGCTCACTTTGCCCGCAACTGCCCCAGTCAGAGCAACATTCCTGCCCTTGAAGGCCCTTCCACCATCGTCCTACTATACCCCCCACGGTGTGCCCCTGATGCAAACAGGGTTTTCATTGGTCTAATCTTTGTCGCTCTAAAACAGATATCACTGGTCAGCCTCTCCAGCTGCTGTCGGAAACGGGGCGACAGGGCCAGCTCCAGGCCCCATTGTCCCAATCTTTCCGTCCGGCAACGGGGCTTTCAAATGCCACACCTTTGCAACCCTCCCAACTATCTCCTGCATTTGGGATGTCCCCCTCCGACCCCCCTCAAACCCAACATCAATGGAATACAGCCCCTCTCCCAACCAGTATTAGCTTCCCCGTCCAAATCGCATCCTGATTTCTCGGTGCTCTCCCGGGCTTCCCCTGCTGGTCTCGATCTTTATTCCACCGTCTCCCTCACCATCTCCCCCCAAGACGGCGTCCAAATCAACCCCACTGGTGTCTTCGGTCCACCGCCCCCCGGTGTCTACTTTTTCATTCTTGGCAGGGCCTCTACAACTATCAAGGGCCTTATATTCCTCCCCTCCATCGTCGATGCAGATTACACCGGAGAAATCAAGGTCCTTGCCACCGCATTACACAGCCCGGTCACCTTTTTCCAGGGACAGCGTCTGGCTCAGGCACTGCCACTTCCCCTTAACACTTCCTTTCCTGCCCAGCAGCACCAACGTGCGATTCTGTCCCTGGTTCCTCTGATATCAACATTTACTGGATCCAAGCGCTCACTAACATCCGACCCCCTCTTTCACTCAAAATTGAGGGCCAAGAATTCTTAGGGCTTCTAGATACTGGTGCAGACACAACCTGCATGTCCCCTTCTACCTGGCCCTCCTCTTGACCTCTAGCCCCCACCTGGGACATCATTACCCGTGTTGCCCACCCCAAAAAAGTTATGCAGAGTGCCAAGATCTTAACTTGGGAGGACTCTGATGGCGATATTGGCACATTCCAACTTTACATCATTTCTGACCTCCCTATTAATCTCTGGGGCAGAGATATTCTTGAACAAATGAATGTCTACCTTGTTAAGCGTAAAAACAAAGCTGTCCTCCAGCAGATGTTTAATCAGGGTTATGTCCCCAGCAAAGGCCTTGGTAAATCTGGACAGGGTATGACCGAGGCACTAAACCCCAATTTGGTCAAGCTGGATTGGGCTTTAAGCCCCAGCCTTTTTCCTAACAGCCACGGTTCTTCCCGCACCCCCAACTCCCACAGCAGATAAGATCACTTGGCTTGACAACAAGCCTGTTTGGGTGAATCAGTGGCCACTCACCTTGGAGAAGTTAGAAGCAGCCTCACTCCTTGTGCAGGAGCAGCTGGCCACTGGACATCTCCAACTCTCTAGTTCTCCTTGGAATACCCCTATTTTTTGTCATCAAAAAGCGCTCTGGTAAAAGGAGGCTCTTACATAATTTCTGAGCTATCAATTCCACCATGGCTCCAATGGGTGCCCTCCAACCAGGGTTGCCTTCTCCGGTAGCTATTCCTTCTCATTTTGTAAAACTTGTTATCGACCTTAAGGACTGCTTTTTCTCCATTCCTCTTCACCCAGATGACTGAGAGCGCTTCGCTTTCAGCCTTCCGGTTACTAATTGTGCAGGTCCTTCTCCGCATATCAGTGGATGGTCTTGCCCCAAGACATAGTCCACCCTCTGTCAAAAGTTCTTTGCCACTTTCATTGACCTTTTCGCAGCACCTTCCCTCATGTCTATATCATTCATTATATGGATGATATTCTTCTTGCTGCTCCCTCAAAGGCAGAACTTTTCTCTCTTTCCTCCTCACTTATAACCACCCTCCGCTCCACAGGATTTACTATCTCCCCTGAGAAAATTCAGCAATCCCCCCCCCCCGGCTCTTTTTAGGGTTTGAACTCCTTCCACATAACATCGCCACCCAAAAGGCCACCATTCGGTCACAGCACCTGTCCACACTTAATGATTCCCAGCGGTTGCTAGGAGACATCAATTGGCTCAGACCCTATCTATGCCTGTCTACTGGACAACTCAAACCTCTTTTTAATATTCTTAAGGGGCCCTCAGATCCTAATTCTCCAAGGCAACTAACACCAGCTGCCCAACAGGCTCTTTGCTTGGTTGAGCAAGCCACTGCTCAACATGTCTCATATTTTCCCCCTGACAAACCCTTGTTTTTTCTGTTTTTTTTTCTTCCTCATTTTCTCCCACAGGCCTCTTCTAGCAGGAACATCCTCTTTTTTGGGTACACTTACCTGCCGCTCCCCCTAAAGTACTCTCCTCTTATCCCTCACTTGTAGTCTCCTTGCTACAAGCTGGCTGCCAGCATGACATTTGGATTTTTGGCCATTTCCCTGATGTTGCTGTTACTCCATACATGGCTGCCCAAGTCCAGTGGCTCACGGAGACGGTGGATGATTGGGCTGCCTTTGTCTGTGGTTTCCCTAGAAGATTAGTCAACCATTATCCCCCCAATAAGCTCATCCAGTTTTTCGCACTCACACCTGTGGCCTTCCCCACTATTACTAAAGCCAATTACCCATTACAGCCACAGCTCTTATATTTACAGATGGTTCCTCTAATGGCAAAGTGACCTATAGTGTTAATGCAAAAATTTTCTCCTTCCAAACCTCTTATTCCTTGGCACAACCAGTGGAACTGGCAGCACTTGTGCAAGTTTTCTCCACGGTCCATGAACCCTTTAATCTCTATACAGATAGTTCCTATATAACCACCTCTGTCCCTCTGTTAGAAATGGTCCCCTTTATCAAACCATCAACCAATGCCTCTCCCCTGTTTTCCCACATACAGTGGCTCATTTTTTCCCGAACCTCCCCCTTTTTTATTGCCCACATCAAGCCTCATTCCACTCTTCCTGGACCCCTCACTGAAGGAAATTCTTTTGTTGATGCTGCCACACAGATTTTTCTAGTTACAGTACAATCTGATCCTGTTGCATTGGCCACACAAAAGCATTCTCTTCATCACCTTAATGCTCAAACCTTATGCCTTCATTTCAAGATTAACCGTGAGCAGGCCAGACATATAGTTAAGCAGTGCAAAACCTGTCTTTCCTTCTTGCCTGAGCCACACCTAAGAGTGAACCCCCGTGGCTTTGCCCCTGGTGAGCTCTGGCAAATGGATGTTACTCACCTTACCTCTTTTGGGTCCCTCAAATACATTCATGTTACTGTGGCTACCTACAGTGGTTTTCTCTGTGTGTCTCTTCAAACAGGTGAAAGTACTGCACATATTATTTCTCATGTTTTACATTGCCTCTCAGTTTTGCCCAAACCCTCAGCCATTAAAACAGACAATGGCCCTGGATACACCAGTTCAAAATTTCGTTCCTTCTGTGCTGCAATGCACATCAAACAGATCTTTGGTATTTCCCACAACCCAACTGGCCAAGCAATTGTTGTACATGCCAATCAAACTCTTAAAACCATGCTAACTAAACTCTCCTCCAATCAATTTTTCTTCTATTCCCGCAAGGGCAACCCCCGCCCCTTGCTCAGTCATGCCCTTTTTGTTCTTAATTTTCTTTCTTATGATCAAGAGGGCAGACAGACTTTGTCACCCTGCCACTGCCACCTCTTTTAAACAAGTCCTTTGGAAGGATCCACTTACAGGATCCTGGCAAGGACCTCACTCAGTCCTCATTTGGGGCAAGGGACATGCCTGCATCCAGGACCCCGTTTCCAACAATACTCATTGGCTCCCTGAATGCCTTATCAAGCTCTTTAACCCACCCAGAGCTCTCTGCCCTGAGGTTAACCCTTCTCTTTCAGATGCTGCTACAAGCCCTCCAACCAACCCCGATCCTCCAGCTGCGAGTGCAGATGCCACCTCCTCTCCTTCTGTCTCTTCTGCTTCTTCTGAAGCCACCTTTCCTTCACCTCCCGATGGCTGCCGCTGCCGCCAAAGTTCCAGGCAAAAATCAAATCTACAATTATACCTGGCAAGTCATCAACCAGGCTGGTGATATTGTCAACTCTTCCACAACTATTGCAGCACTCCCCAGGTTCCCTACACTGGAAGTCGACCTCTGCACATTTGCCCTTGGCGCTGGAACTTGGTGGGGCACTCCCGCTCATTTCTGGCCTCAACCACCCCTGGGTCAATGTTATTGCTGTCATGGGCGACCCTAAATACCCCCCCTCGGCTCATGTTGCCTCTGCATTTGCCTTTGCTTCTGAACCGTCCAACTGTGGCAACACCAACGATTGCTCCAACATTAGTGAGATTGCCATCTATGTTTGCCCCGGACATCACCTTCCCCATTCCTGGAATTACAAGTGTGGAGACATTTCTGACTTTTTCTGTGCCTCATGGGGCTGTGAAACCACTGGGGATGGTTACTGGAACCCTACCTCCGATTGGGACTACATTACTGTCAAAAATAAAACTCTGGGTCCCCAGACTGCTCGACAATGTGCTCATGCCTGATGTAATCCCCTTTTGTTCTCCTTTACTGACAAAGCCCGATATAATTATACTAAGTTTTCCACTGGTCTTACATGGGGACTCAGACTTTACAAAAAGCCTTCTGCGGCTGGACTTCTCACCATTCGCCTTCAACAATCCTTTCCCCAGTACCAATGCATTGCTGTTGGCCCTAATCCCTTCTTCCACCCACCCCACCCCCTTCTCCGCCCCGTCCTTTACCGCTCTCTTCTCCCTCCCCCTCTTCTGCCTCCCCCTTTCTTTCCCACACTCCTTACCCTCCTGCCACTCCTTCCCCCTACTTTTGCCCCACCATGCCCCCTGGGCCCCCTTCCTCTGCACAACTATTGTTTGATCTGGTTAATGCCTCTGCCATTGCTTTGTCTGACCACCATTATGATCACTGTTGGATTTGTTTCTCTGATCAACCACCTTTTTATGAAGGTGCTGCTTCTTTCTCCGACAACTTACTCTTTTCCAATACATCTTCTTCCCTCCATTGGGATTTTGATCACCCTGCTTCCATTACCTTCCGCCAAGTTGTTGGCTCAGGCCTTTGTCTCCTTGGCCCCCTTTGCTTCCCCCTCTGGAACTTGAACCTGTTTGTAACACCTCCCTTATTATCTCTCCTCAATCCTTATATCTCACTGCCCCTGCACCTCTGTTCTTTGCTTGCTTCTCTGGCCTAACCCCCCACATTATTGTTCCTGCTTTCCTTAAGGATCATGATTACTGTGTCCTTGTTCTTCTTCTCCCCCATTTTACTATTCGCTCCCCCGATGACTTTCTCTGGTATCACTCCCTCAAATCCCTTTCTAGAGCCCATAGGGAGCCTGTTAGGGCCATTACTCTTGCTGTTGTTCTCAGTCTTGGTGCCATGGGCACTAACACTGGCATTGCTGCCCTAGTTACTTCTCAACAAAACTTTGACTTTCTCTCCCTAAAGGTTCAGCAAGACATCAAAACCGTTCAAACTGGTCTTAATGTCCTCCCTTGCGGAACTGGTTTTGCAAAAGCTCCTCGGTCTCAACCTCGCCTTTTTCAAGGAGGGGGGAGTCAGCGTGGCCCTCAAGGAAGAATGCTATTTTTATAAAGATAAGACTGGTATTGTTAGAAATAGTGTTAAAGAGCTAGAAAAAAGCCTTGAGGAATGGAATCAAGTCACTACACAAAGTGAGTCCTGGTACAAAAATTGGTTTTCAACTTCTCCATGGCTCACTACCCTCGTCCCCAACATTATGGGACCCTTGCCGGGTTTTCTTTGCCTCATCTCATTTGGGCCATGGGCATTTAGAAAATTAACAGATTTTGTTAAACATCAAGTGGACAGTGCCACAAAAAAGCATGTAGCAGTTCATTACCAACAATTGGCTGTCATTCCATCTGAATCTTTAGATTTTGAAGAATTTCAGACTTTTACAGATCAGGCTTCTCCCTGGTGGAACCGGCTGCGATGTTGCCCACGACGGGATTAGCTTGGGCCCACAAGGTGGATGCAACACTTGCCCCTCTCTCAGGTGCCCCTTGTGGTAGCTGCCCAGGTAGCCTAAGACAGGTGCATCGCCCATAACTTTGTACTGCCCTTCTGCTTTACTATACTAGAGAGGGGGAACTGTAGGGAGCCCGATTGTCCCTCACAATCTTGGCATAAGCACAGCCATCTTGTAGCAAACTGCCATTTTCTAACAGGCCTGTCCTTTAGTTGAATTGTGTACGTGCCAACTGGCCATGAGTTGACGCAGATCAAAAGAACCATAAGGTCACACTCTTCTGGCTCAGGAAACTCAGACCTATAGATAGAGCATTTGGTGTGATAATAGGATATTCCTCAGGAAACTTGTATTAAATTAACAGGCACATGCCGAACCTTCTGAACTGAATGATGACAAATGTATGCTTGACAAATATTTGCATTTTCCCCTCCTCCCTTTGTGTAAAAACTATATAAGTCCTGGCATTTCAAAAATAAATTGACGCCATAATCAGAATCTTTGGTGGTCCCCTTTCTCCCACCCATTTCCTTTTCAGGTGCAGACCTTTTCCACGACCATGAATAAACTGAAGCTGCTG